>NW_021820983.1:0-56418 GCF_901001135.1 Rhinatrema bivittatum
ATGCTCCTCACTCCTGCCGTGCAGCACCTCCTGCTATTCCAGTACTGAGACCCTCACATACAGCTCTGCCAATGCACCTCACTCCCTGCCCTGCAGCACCTCCTGCTATTCCAGTACTGAGACCCTCACACACAGCTCTGCCAATGCACCTCAGCTCCTGCCCTGCAGCACCCCCTGCTATTCCAGTACTGAGACCCTCACACACAGCTCTGCCAATGCACCTCACTCCTGCCCTGCAGCACCTCCTGCTATTCCAGTACTGAGACCCTCACACACAGCTCTGCCAATGCACCTCAGTCCCACCCTGCAGCACCCCCTGCTATTCCAGTATTGAGACCCTCACACACAGCTCTGCCAATGCACCTCACTCCTGCCCTGCAGCACCTCCTGCTATTCCAGTACTGAGACCCTCACACACAGCTCTGCCAATGCACCTCACGTCCTGCCCTGCAGCACCTCCTGCTATTCCAGTACTGAGACCCTCACACACAGCTCTGCAAATTCACCTCACTCCTGCCCTGCAGCACCTCCTGCTATTCCAGTACTGAGACCCTCACACACACAGCTCTGCCAATGCATCCTCACTCCTGCCCTGCAGCCCCTCCTGCTATTCCAGTACTGAGACCCTCACACACACACAGCTCTGCCAGTGCACCTCACTCCTGCCCTGCAGCACCTCCTGCTATTCCAGTACTGAGACCCTCACACACAGCTCTGCCAATGCACCTCACTCCTGCCCTGCAGCACCTCCTGCTATTCCAGTACTGAGACCCTCACACACAGCTCTGCCAATGGTCCTCACTCCTGCCCTGCAGCACCTCCTGCTATTCCAGTACTGAGACCCTCACACACAGCTCTGCCCATGCACCTCACTCCTGCCCTGCAGCCCCTCCTGCTATTCCAGTACTGAGACCCTCACACACAGCTCTGCCAATGCTCCTCACTCCTGCCGTGCAGCACCTCCTGCTATTCCAGTACTGAGACCCTCACATACAGCTCTGCCAATGCACCTCACTCCTGCCCTGCAGCACCTCCTGCTATTCCAGTACTGAGACCCTCACACACAGCTCTGCCAGTGCACCTCAGTCCCACCCTGCAGCACCCCCTGCTATTCCAGTATTGAGACCCTCACACACAGCTCTGCCAATGCACCTCACTCCTGCCCTGCAGCACCTCCTGCTATTCCAGTACTGAGACCCTCACACACAGCTCTGCCAATGCACCTCAGTCCCACCCTGCAGCACCTCCTGCTATTCCAGTACTGAGACCCTCACACACAGCTCTGCCAATTCACCTCACTCCTGCCCTGCAGCACCTCCTGCTATTCCAGTACTGAGACCCTCACACACACACAGCTCTGCCAATGCTCCTCACTCCTGCCGTGCAGCACCTCCTGCTATTCCAGTACTGAGACCCTCACACACACACAGCTCTGCCAGTGCACCTCACTCCTGCCCTGCAGCACCTCCTGCTATTCCAGTACTGAGACCCTCACACACACAGCTCTGCCAATGCACCTCACTCCTGCCCTGCAGCACCTCCTGCTATTCCAGTACTGAGACCCTCACACACAGCTCTGCCAATGGTCCTCACTCCTGCCCTGCAGCACCTCCTGCTATTCCAGTACTGAGACCCTCACACACAGCTCTGCCCATGCACCTCACTCCTGCCCTGCAGCCCCTCCTGCTATTCCAGTACTGAGACCCTCACACACAGCTCTGCCAATGCTCCTCACTCCTGCCGTGCAGCACGTCCTGCTATTCCAGTACTGAGACCCTCACATACAGCTCTGCCAATGCACCTCACTCCTGCCCTGCAGCACCTCCTGCTATTCCAGTACTGAGACCCTCACACACAGCTCTGCCAATGCACCTCAGTCCCACCCTGCAGCACCCCCTGCTATTCCAGTATTGAGACCCTCACACACAGCTCTGCCAATGCACCTCACTCCTGCCCTGCAGCACCTCCTGCTATTCCAGTACTGAGACCCTCACACACAGCTCTGCCAATGCACCTCAGTCCCACCCTGCAGCACCTCCTGCTATTCCAGTACTGAGACCCTCACACACAGCTCTGCCAATGCACCTCACTCCTGCCCTGCAGCACCTCCTGCTATTCCAGTACTGAGACCCTCACACACAGCTCTGCCAATGCACCTCACTCCTGCCCCTGCAGCACCTCCTGCTATTCCAGTACTGAGACCCTCACACACAGCTCTGCCCATGCACCTCACTCCTGCCCTGCAGCACCTCCTGCTATTCCAGTACTGAGACCCTCACACACAGCTCTGCCCATGCACCTCACTCCTGCCCTGCAGCACCCCCTGCTATTCCAGTACTGAGACGCTCACACACACACAGCTCTGCCCATGCACCTCACTCCTGCCCTGCAGCACCCCCTGCTATTCCAGTACTGAGACCCTCACACACAGCTCTGCCCATGCACCTCACTCCTGCCCTGCAGCACCTCCTGCTATTCCAGTACTGAGACCCTCACACACAGCTCTGCCCATGCACCTCACTCCTGCCCTGCAGCACCTCCTGCTATTCCAGTACTGAGACCCTCACACACAGCTCTGCCCATGCACCTCACTCCTGCCCTGCAGCACCTCCTGCTATTCCAGTACTGAGACCCTCACACACAGCTCTGCCCATGCACCTCACTCCTGCCCTGCAGCACCTCCTGCTATTCCAGTACTGAGACCCTCACACACACACAGCTCTGCCAATGCTCCTCACTCCTGCCCTGCAAAACCTTGTGCTATTCCAGTACTGAGACCCTCACACACAGCTCTGTCAATGCACCTCATTCCTGCCCTGCAGCACCCCCTGCTATTCCAGTACTGAGACCCTCACACACAGCTCTGTCAATGCACCTCACTCCTGCCCTGCAGCACCTCCTGCTATTCCAGTACTGAGACCCTCACACACAGCTCTGCCAATGCACCTCACTCCTGCCCTGCAGCACCTCCTGCTATTCCAGTACTGAGACCCTCACACACAGCTCTGCCAGTGCACCTCACTCCTGCCCTGCAGCACCTCCTGCTATTCCAGTACTGAGACCCTCACACACACACAGCTCTGCCAATGCTCCTCACTCCTGCCGTGCAGCACCTCCTGCTATTCCAGTACTGAGACCCTCACACACACACAGCTCTGCCAGTGCACCTCACTCCTGCCCTGCAGCACCTCCTTCTATTCCAGTACTGAGACCCTCACACACAGCTCTGCCAATGCACCTCACTCCTGCCCTGCAGCACCTCCTGCTATTCCAGTACTGAGACCCTCACACACAGCTCTGCCAATGCACCTCAGTCCCACCCTGCAGCACCTCCTGCTATTCCAGTACTGAGACCCTCACACACAGCTCTGCAAATTCACCTCACTCCTGCCCTGCAGCACCTCCTGCTATTCCAGTACTGAGACCCTCACACACAGCTCTGCCAATGCACCTCAGTCCCACCCTGCAGCACCCCCTGCTATTCCAGTACTGAGACCCTCACACACAGCTCTGCCAATGCACCTCACTCCTGCCCTGCAGCACCCTCCTGCTATTCCAGTACTGAGATCCCTCACACACAGCTCTGCCACTGCACCTCACTCCTGCCCTGCAGCCCCTCCTGCTATTCCAGTACTGAGACCCTCACACACAGCTCTGCCCATGCACCTCACTCCTGCCCTGCAGCACCTCCTGCTATTCCAGTACTGAGACCCTCACACACAGCTCTGCCAATGCACCTCACTCCTGCCCTGCAGCACCTCCTGCTATTCCAGTACTGAGACCCTCACAGACAGCTCTGCCAATGCACCTCACTCCTGCCCTGCAGCACCCCCTGCTATTCCAGTACTGAGACCCTCACACACAGCTCTGCCAATGCACCTCAGTCCCGCCCTGCAGTACCCCCTGCTATTCCAGTACTGAGACCCTCACACACAGCTCTGCCAATGCACCTCACTCCTGCCCTGCAGCACCCCCTGCTATTCCAGTACTGAGACCCTCACACTCACACAGCTCTGCCAATGCTCCTCACTCCTGCCCTGCAGCACCTCCTGCTATTCCAGTATTGAGACCCTCACACACAGCTCTGCCAATGCACCTCAGTCCCACCCTGCAGCACCCCCTGCTATTCCAGTATTGAGACCCTCACACACAGCTCTGCCAATGCACCTCACTCCTGCCCTGCAGCACCTCCTGCTATTCCAGTACTGATTTGCGGTTACTCAAAGGCCGTGATTCACACACTGCTCTGAGCGCGCAAGTTCTCCACATCTCTGTCATACATACGGATCTGGAGAGTATTCAAAGCCTGGATAGGCAAGATTCCCATGATTCTGGAGTTCCTACAGGACGGTATGAAGCAGGGGTTGTCATTGTCAATCAACTCCCTCAAGGTCCAAGTAGCCGCACTGACCTGCTTCAGAGCAGAAGTGCACGGTATCCGGCTATCAACCCATCCAGACTTGTCCCGCTTCCTGAAAGGGGTTAAACAACTCCGACCACCCCTAAAGTGGCCGGTGCCTCTATGGAATCTCAGTCTAGATTTAGACTTCCTAGCTGGGGCTTCCTTCAGACCAACACGCAGTCTGTCTCTAGGCCTTTTAACATTGAAGGCTGCATTCTTGGTGGCAATATGTTCAGCTTGTTGCATCTCCGAACTACAGGCACTATCCTGTCAGGAACTGTTCCTCGGGTTAACCCCTGGAACCATACAACTGTGCACCGTCCCCTCCTTCCCTCCGAAAGTGGTTTCCGAGTTTCACTTGAACCAAACCATCTCGCTACCAGCTCCGGATGTACGTAAGGACTCGGATGACTCATGCCTTCTTCGCCACCTGAATGTCCGCAGACTCCTGGTGCGATGCATAGAAAGATCGGACCCGGTGCGAAAAACGGCTCGTTTATTCATTCTTCACAGCTGTAAGAAACAAGGGGAAGCAGCCTCGCGGGCGACCATAGCCCAGCTGGATCAAAGAAGTAATCCAGGCAGGCTACATAGAAGCAGGAAAGCCCTTACCACTACAGGTTAAGGCTCATTCTACAAGGGCCCATAGAAACATAGAAATGACGGCAGAAGAAGACCAAACGGCCCATCCAGTCTGCCCAGCAAGCTTCGCACTTTTTTTTTTATCATACTTATCTGTTACTCTTGGCTCTTAGTAACCTTTTGGTTCTATTTCCCTTCCACCCCCACCATTAATGTAGAGAGCAGTGTTGGAGCTGCATCTATGTGAAATATTTAGCTTAATTAGTTAGGGGTAGTAACCGCCGCAATAAGCAAGCTACACCCATGCTTATTTGTTTACTCAGACTATGTAATTCAATCTTTGTTGGTTGTCTGTATATAGATCCACTTTTCATCATTCCCCCTGCCATTGAAGCAGAGAGCCATGCTGGATATGCGTGAAGTATCAGTCTTTCTCCCTTGCTGTTGAAGCAGAGAGCTATGCTGGATACGCATTGAAAGTGAAGTATCAGGCTTATTTGGTTGGGGGTAGGAACCGCCGTAACAAGCCAGCTACTCCCCACTTTGTGAGTGCAAATCCTTTTTTCCACATTCATTCACGTCCTCTTGACTTTATGGATCCACAGGGTTTATCCCACACCCCTTTGAAGTCCTTCACAGTTCTGGTCTTCACCACTTCCTCCGGAAGGGCGTTCCAGGCATCCACCACCCTCTCCGTGAAGAAATACTTCCTGACATTGGTTCTGAGTCTTCCTCCCTGGAGCTTCAAATCTTGACCCCCTGTTTCTGCTGAGTTTTTTCCAATGGAAAAGGCCCAGGCAGTCTCCTGGGCAGAAACCAAGCTGCTGTCGCCCGCCGAGATCTGTCGGGTGGCGACGTGCTCCTCCCTACACACCTTCTCCAGGTTCTCCCGCCTGGACGTTGAGGCTCGGGAGGACACAGCCTTCGCAAGCAGCAGCAGTAAGTGGGTCACAGGCAGCCTCTCACCCTGTCCGGGAGTAGCTTTTGTACATCCCACAGGTCCTGAGTCCATCTGGCTACAGCACAGGAAATGGAGACATTACTTGCCTGATAATTTCATTTTCCTTAGCGTAGACAGATGGACTCAGCAATCCCGCCCACGGCTGCCCCGGGAAAAGGAGAACCTCGGATAGCAAATCTCTAGATTAAGCAAATAGGGGTAAGTCGTGTCCTACCCCCCCTAGTTCAAGACACCCAAAGTTTGTCCGGTGTCTGCGATAATTGGTTGAGGGCACTGGCGGCCTCCAGTTTGGAAATTAGTTGAACCAGTTCAAGTTTTACTGAAGTTTAATCAAGTTATTTATTTTTATTTATTTTTTATTTAACATTTCTTTTATACCGATATCCGTTCGCACATCGTATCGGTTCACAGTGAACAAAAAACCATTGGGCAGTGCCCGTACATATAACAGATAACATAATATAATATGATGAACTAGGCAACATATAAATAATTTTTGGGAGGAGCCCTTACATTTAACAGGCATCAATGGGTAGATGCTATGGAATATAACTATAACTATATACATGATAGTGCAAAGTACAAAATCAGCAGACATAAAGGCGTTCATACCAAGATATCAGTATAACATTCATAGGGGGGGTTTTATGTAATAGGGGGTGAGATGGAGTAGGCTTGCTGAAAGAGCCAGGTTTTAAGTTTCTTTTTGAAAGTGGGGGTATAGGTCTCTATGCGGATATCATGGGGCAGTGAGTTCCATATGGTGGGGCCGGCAAGAGAAAAGGCTCTGTTAATAGTGGAGGAGAGTTTAAAAGATTTAATAGATTGGGCACGGAGTGTTCCTTGGAGGGCTAGGCGTGTAGGTCTCTTGGAGGTACGAGGTAAGAGGGGGGGGGGGGGTTAAGCCAGTTGAGGTTGGAATTTACCAGACTCTTGTGTATGATCGAGAGTGTTTTATAAAGAATTCGTGACTGTATAGGGAGCCAGTGTAGTTCAATAAGTGTGGGGGTGATGTGATCTCTTTTCTTTGTGTTTGACAATATCCGAGCGGCGGCATTTTGTAGGAGTTGAAGTGGCTTAGTGTGTGTTGCAGGAATGCCAAGTAAGAGCGCATTACAATAGTCAATCTTCGATAAAATAATAGCTTGGAGGACTGTACGGAAATCATTGAAGTGTAGTAGGGGTCTGAGTTTCTTTATTGTTTGGAGTTTAAAACAGCAGTCTCTTATGATGGATTTGATGAATGGTTTAAATGAGAGGTGATTATCAATAATAACTCCTAAGTTGCGAGTGTGCGATGGGAAGTTGGTAGCTGAGTAAGCAGGAGGGATGTCTGGGATCGGTTGCCTCTTAGATATGATTAATTAATAGCTCAGTCTTGTCCTTTAGGAGTTGGTTGATGGAGGAAAGACAGGATTCCCAGCTGTGTAAAGCAGTTTGGATGGTGTCAGAGAAAGGGAAGATGATTTGCATATCGTCAGCATAAATAAAATGCTTGATGTGCAGGTTAGTGAGAAGCGTGGTAAGGGGAAGCATGTATATATTAAATAGCGTGGATGAGAGTGAGGAACCTTGGGGTACACCTTGGGGAAGACTGATGGGATCAGATTCATTGTTGTCCATTGTGACAGTGAAAGTGCGATTTTGGAGGTAAGATTGAATCCAATCAATGGCCTTGCCAGTGATCCCAATATTTCTGAGTATGTTGAGTAGGACATCGTGATTGACTGTGTCAAACGCAGCCAAGATGTCGAGTAATGCGATAAGGTAGGAGGATCCAGAGTCGGTTCCTTTGATAAGGGTATCGTGTAGGGAGAGGAGCAATGTTTCAGTACTTAAATGCTTCCTGAAACCATATTGGGTAGGAGGGAGGATGTTGTTCTGTTCAAGGTGATCGGATAGGCGTGAGTTCACCAGCTTCTCAAGAACTTTAGCTAGGAGGGGTAGGTTGGACACCGGTCTGTAATTAGAAAGAGTGGTGGGGTCAAGGTTGGATTTTTTGAGTAGCGGTTTAACTATAGCTTGTTTCAGAAAATTCGGGACAAAGCCATGCTCTAGGGAACAGTTGAGAATATTTGAAATGGGTTTGGCGATTTCATTGTGTATAGATAGTAGGAGTTTAGAGGGAATAGTTTCAGAGGGATGTGTTGATGGTTTCATTTTCTTAAGTATGTTCTCTACTTCTAGGGAAGATGAGGACTCAAACGAGGAAAGGGAGACTGGAGAGTTGATATTGGGAAGACAGATATTGAGGTTGTTGTGCGAGAACTGTGCCGTGATGGATGATACCTTGTTTTTAAAAAATTGAGCTAATTCATTGCAACGATTTGTAGAGGAGTTAGCTAGTTGTTGTGTGTGTATGGGAGAAGTCAGGTCAGCGACCATAGTGAAAAGAGCCTTGGGGTTGTATTGCAGACCATTTATTTTTTTGGCGTAGTATTCCCGTTTAGAATGTAGGATGGAATTTCTATATTCATGAATGCGTTGATAGTAGAGAGTTTTGGTTGCGGGGGATTGGTGTTTGCGCCATGACCTTTCCGAAGCTCTGAGTTGGATTTTGAGATTTCTGAGGAAAGGCGTGTACCATGGTTTCCTATTTTTTCGGTTGGGGTTGATAGTTTTTGTTATTAGGGGGCAATGTTCATTGGCAATGCTGAGTGTAAGGTTAACCCAGGAGGAGAATGCATTATCTGGGGATGATAGGTCAATTTGTTTGTCTATGTCTGAGCATGCTAGCGTGATGGTCTCTACATCGCAGGATTTGCGAAATTTGAAAGATATGGGCTGACGGGGCGTGGACAAGGAGCTTTGGGGAAGTGATAGTTTGGTCTTGATCAAGGAGTGATCAGACCATGGTACTGCCGTACATAAAGGAGGACTGTTCACGCTGATGGGGGAGTTGATAAAAATCAGGTCAAGGGTGTGGCCAGCTTTGTGTGTGGGGGAGTTTACTATCTGTTGGAAGCCCATAGCTTCAAGTGAAGACAGGAAAGCTTCACAGGCAGGTGATTGTGGTGTTGTATCCACGTGTAAATTAAAATCTCCTAGGAGGATAGTGGGTAGGTCAGGTGATAGTGAGTTTGCAAAGAACTCAATAAGTGGTGATGAATCTTTCTCTAGTAGACCAGGGGGGGTATAGATAAGACACAGTTGGAGTGATTTTGATTTAAGCAAAGATCTATCCACAATGGCTTTTGCAAGAGAATACCTAAGAGCTGAGGTTACTGCATGGTTTTATCTAGGGTGACGTCAGCTTTAAAATCTGACTCCGGCTCCCATCTGCTAGCAGAAGAGCACAATACCCACTGGTCCTGAGTCCTTCTGTCTACACCAAGGAAAATGAAATTATCAGGTAAGTAAGGTCTCCATTTTTCTTACCTTGTATTCCTCTCCCCCCCCACTGGAAACAAATTATTCTGGGGGTGGGGTTTACATGGTGGAGGAGTAACCTGCTGCAAACCAGGGAAGCTCAGGGTTCAAATCCCACCGCTGCTTCTTGTTCCCTCCTGCAAGTCATTTCACTCTCCAGTGCCTCAGGTACAGACTTAGGACCTTAACTTAAGCATTTTTCCTAGAGACCCAGAATAGGGAAAAAGCCTTAGTAAACCAGGCCCGCAGATGATCAGCCTTTAGGGACAGGGAAACACCTACGCTTCCTGAATGCAATCTGCTTAGAAGAATCTGAAAGGCGGAATATAAATGAAATAAAATGCGTTTCATCCTGTGTGGGGAAGCTCCAGATGCTGTCAGTGTCTCTGTCTGTGTGCCCTGGTTCTCCTTCTTTTGTTTTCTTGTAGCAAAGCTTTCTGAAGATGGTGGCAGGGGTTTATAAGCTGCTAGAGCAGCTCTGGAATTCATTGCCAGAGGATGTGGTTGCAGCAGTTTGTATAATTGGGTTTAAAAAAGGTTTTGGTAAGTTCCTAGAGGAAAAATTCCATAAACTGCTATTAATTATTAAGCAATAGTAGCTTGAGATTTATTTAGTGTTTGGGTGCTTGCCAGGTGCTTGTGACTTGGATTGGCCTCTGTTGGGCACAGGATACTGGGACTGACCCAGTAGGGCATGTTCTTATATTCTTACATATGTTCTTATCTGCTGCTCCTGCTTGGGGGAGTCAGACCCAAACCTTGCTCCACTAAATCTATGTGAACCTCCCCAACTAGTTACTGTGTTCTTTCAGGGAAGGAAAGCTATGATCGTAAGTCGGAGGGTGTACAGAAAAACAGTTTTTTCTGCTTTTCTGTACACTTGCCCGGTGACTACCTGATAGGCTCATCAACACGCATTTGCACGTGATGAGAGCTATTAGTTTCAGGAGCGTTGGCCGCGCATCAAAAAAACGCACGGCCCCACGGGGGCTAATACGTTCTGTATTGGCCTGACTGTGAGGAGGAAGGGACGGAACCGTGGCACAGAGATAAATAGGCTTTCACCTCACAGGTGATCTATCCTCCCAGGAAGCAAGAGACCCCCAGCAATGGAGATTTTCCTGGACTACAAGGCAAAAAAAAATTTCATTTTATGATGAAGTTAATTCTCATCAGGCTACTTCACGCGGATAGTAGACCAATTGAGTCAAAGCAAGCTGATGTTGAACATCACTAGCAAAGCACTCCAGCCTGCGGACCAGCAATTCACAGCAGGCCCTCCTCTCTCCCAGCCACCCCACAGTTTAGCCAGGGACAGAGGCTCTGGGGTTTTACCCCTCTTTCCAGGACTCTCTTGTATTACACCCTCCAGTGATTAACAGCTCCTCGCCCCCAATCACAAGAATGAAATGTTCTCTCTTACAATAAAAGAATCTTTCTAATGCACACAGTGCGCGGTGAAACCTCCTCACCTATGCGAACCAACATTAAACGTGGATACATTATGGGTTTCTAGCAGGGGATGTTAGACACGGGCTCCGGGGGAGCTTCTGAGCCATCTCTTGCACTTGCTGTTTTCCTGATAAAAAAAAATAAAGTTTATTGTAATAAAATCACATCCAAGTGTGTTTAAATCAAACAAAAGCTGAACGTGAACCGGGGGACTTGTGGTTTATAAGCGGCTCCCTCTGAGCACTGAGCCACCCATGGATCCTGGGAGGCTGTAGTGCTCCGGGTAAAGATATCTTTTAGGAGGTGTTTTTACTCCCTGAAAAGGTCAAATATAAGTTCCGAAAAGAGCTTAGTGTGAAAGCCTCCCTGACCTAAGGGTTGGGAGCCGGGTTAGTAACGTTGAGGTTGTGGGTTCGAAGCCCCACCAGCTCAGTAACACCGTGGGTTGTAACATCCTCTCCGGGACAGAGGATGTTACCGATCACAAGGACCAGAAAGGGGTAGTTTTGCTGAAATTTGGGCCATTTTGCCTGATAGAAAGTAGTAAAAGCCCCAATTGCTGGTGGCTCTTTCTTGTTATTAATTAAGGCTCTTTCTCATTAGAGGTATTCACCGGAATATGCTTGGATCACAGGTCTAACTGACCCCCTCCTCCCCATCCACCCGCACCACTTCCCTACACTGGCCCCCACCTAGCTGCTGAGCCACCAGTCAGCGAGTTACAGACTGTATTGCTCCTGGTAAAGATATCTTTTAGGAGGTGGGTGGGGAGGCGTTTTTATTCCCTGAAAAGGTCAAATATAAGTTCCGAAATGAGATTAGTGTGAAAGCCTCGCTGGCCCAAGGGTTGGGAGCCGGGTTAGTAACGTTGAGGTTGTGGGTTCGAAGCCCCACCAGCTCAGTAACACCGTGGGTTGTAACATCCTCTCCGGGACAGAGGATGTTACTGATCACAAGGACCAGAAAGGGGTAGTTTTGCTGAAATTTGGGCCATTTTGCCTGGTAGAAAGTAGTAAAAGCCCCAATTGCTGGTGGCTCTTTCTTATTTAATTAAGGCTCTTTCTCATTAGAGGTATTCACCGGAATATGCTTGGAACACAGGTCTAACTGACCCCCTCCTCCCCATCCACCCGCACCACTCACCTACACTGGCCCCCACCTAGCTGCTGAGCCACCAGTCAGCCGGTTACAGACTGTCCCGGGTTTTTACCCCTTATTCTTCTCCTAGCACAGGACTCCAGCCTAAGGACCAGCCCTTCACAGCCGGCTCTGCACTCTCCGGGCAGCCGGGGACAGAGGCTCCGGGGTTTTACCCCTCTTTCCAGGACTCTCTTGTATTACACCCTCCAGTGATTAACAGATCCTCGCCCGCACTCACAAGAATGAAATCTTCTCTCTTAAAATAAAAGAATCTTTCTAACGCACACAGTGCGCGGTGAAACCTCCTCCCCTATGCAAACATTAAACGTGCAGAGAGTATGGGTTTCTAGCAGGGGCTGTTAGACCCGGGCTGCGGGGGAGCTTCTGAGCCATCTCTCACCGGCACAGACCGTCCAGCACTGCCCTGGGAAAGGAAGCCCCCAGGACAGATTTTGCCTTCCCCGTGTGCGATATTTACCGCTCATTCTCTCACACACATCGCATCTCTCGGTCATTCATTTGTTTATTTAACCGATATCTGGTTCCATGCGAACCCCTCTGTCACAATCAGACCGTGAACACGGAGCAGTGAGAGCAGGCTGGCGGGAAGAGCCGCTTAAACCCCGGGGACCTTTGCACGGTTTGCAGGACTTGCAAGCTTAAAGCCTGGGGAGGGGGAGGCCGTAAAGCGCAGCTCATGCCTGGGCCAGAACCCGCGCTTCCCCCCAGCCTTAGCCCCCATTGCTCCTTCCGTGCTAAGCGGCTTTTCCCGGCAGGGCGGCCGCTGCCCGCTCTCGGAGCGCACGGCAGGGCTCTCGATCACCGACCGGAAGCTACAGCTCCGCCATGGTTGTGAGGGCGAGACAGGCAGGGTCGGAGCCTATCACAGGAGAGAGCTCTGCTGCAGCCCCGCCCCTTCCTGCTGCTGCGAATGCACGGCAGGGGGAGGAGGCGGGGCACAGCACAGCCCGGTCCCAGCCGTTCCTTCGCAGCGAGCAGGAGCTTCAGAGAGCCCCAGAGAGACGGATCCAGGCCCGGGGGAGAAGGTAGGGAGAGGCGCGGGCAGAGGGGACGTGGAGGGAGGGACCGGGTCCCAGGATCTCACCCTCTGTCCGGTCAGGAGCTGCAAAGAGCCCTACAAAGAGAGAGAGATCGCGGCCCAGGGGAGAAGGTGGGGGGAGGAAGGCACCGGGGGACGTGTGCGATGCTGCTGTGTGGGGATCGCTCCCTTATGCAGAGCCCTTCAGCAGCTCATAAAGACTCTGAGGAGCTCTGCTTTCCTATGGGAATCTAACTTTTTGCTGTTTAATGCGGCGATCGAGGAGGCTCCTGCACAGGTCAAGCAGTTCATGTCTCAGGTTCTTAAGGCTGCGAGACGCTCGGATCCGGCCGAATGGAAGAAGATCGCCGGTCCAGCAATGTCGCGCGCCTGCAGCCGTCCGGATGAGATGCACAGGGGATGGAGCAGGTCAGGGCGATACGGAGAAACGGGCTGGATCCTTTACAACTATAGGGAAGCCCTAGGAGAAGGGGATATCCGAGCATTCTCCGGGGCGGGGGAATAACAGAAGGGCTGGGGATATTGCTCTGTACTGTGTATTGGCTGATGACTGAATTATGATGGAGAGAGGTGTTGTGCACTTGCTGTTTTCCTGATAACTAACTTTATTGTAATAAAAATCACATCGAAGTGTGTTTAAATCAAACAAAAGCTGAACGTGAACCGCGGGACTTGTGGTTTATAAGTGGCTCCCTCTGAGACCTGAGCCTCTGAAAAGGTCAAATATAAGTTCCGAAAAGAGCTTAGTGTGAAAGCCTCGCTGGTCTAAGGGTTGAGAGCCGGGTTAGTAACATTGAGGCTGTGGGTTCGAACCCCCACCAGCTCAGTAAGACCGTGGATTGCAGCATCCTCTCCGGGACGGAGAAACTCAGGAAGAACGTGGACGGAGAAACGTGGACCGTGGATTGCAACATCCTCGCGGGACGGAGATATGCAGTACGAGCCGTGGATTGCAATATCCAGGCGGGACGGAGATACGCAGTACGCAGTAAGACGGTGGATTGCAACAGAGTAATCACAAGGACTAGAAAGGGTTAGTTTTGGTGAAATTTGGGCCATTTTTCCTAGTAGAAAGTAGTAAAAGCCCCAGCTGATTAAGGCTCTTTCTCATTCACCTCTGTCCACGTATCTCCTTACTGGGTATCTCCTGTCCCGGAGAGGATCTTTCAATCCACGGTCTTCCTGAGTTTCTCCGTCCCGGAGAGGATGCTGCAATCCACGGTCTTACTGAGCGGGTGGGGGTTCGAACCCACAGCCTCACTGTTACTAACCCGGCTCCCAACCCTTGGGTCAGCGAGGCTTTCACACTAAGCTCTTTTCGGAACTTATATTTGACCTTTTCAGGGAGTAAAAACACCTCTTAAAAGATATCTTTACCCGGAGCACTACAGGATCCACGAGAGGCTCAGGTCTCAAAGGGAGCCACTTATAAACCACAAGTCCCGCGGTTCACATCCATCTTCTCTTTGATTTAAACACACTTCGATGTGATTTTATTACAATAAAGTTAGTTATCAGGAAAACAGCAAGTGCACAACACCTCTCTCCATCATAATTCAGACAGAGGATGTTACTGATCACAAGGACCAGCAAGGGGTAGTTTTGCTGAAATTTGGGCCATTTTGCCTGGTAGAAAGTAGTAAAAGCCCCAGCTGCTGGTGGCTCTTTCTTGTTATTAATTAAGGCTCTTTCTCATTAGAGGTATTCACCGGAATATGCTTGGAACACAGGTCTAACTGACCCCCCTCCTCCCCATCTACCCGCACCACTCATCTACACTGGCCCCCACCTAGCTGCTGAGCCACCAGTCAGCCGGTTACAGACTGTAACCCGGGTTTTTACCCCTTATTCTTCACCTAGCACAGGACTCCAGCCTAAGGACCAGCCCTTCACAGCCGGTCCTCACCTATGCAAATAAACATTAAACGTGGACAGATTATGGGTTTCTAGCAGGGGCTGTTAGACCCGGGCTGCGGGGGAGATTCTGAGCCATCTCTCACCGGCACAGACCGTCCAGCACTGCCCTGGGAAAGGAAGCCCCCAGGACAGATTTAGCCTTCCCCGTGTGCGATATTTACCGCTCACCCTCTCTCACACACATCGCATCCCTCGGTCATTCATTCATTTGTTTATTTAACCGATATCTGGTTCCATGCGAACCCCTCTGTCACAATCAGACCGTGAACACGGAGCACTGAGAGCAGGCTGGCGGGAAGAGCCGCTTAAACCTCGGGGACCTTTGCACGGTTTGCAGGACTTGCAAGCTTAAAGCCTGGGGAGGGGGAGGCCGTAAAGGGCCGCTCATGCCTGGGCCAGAACCCGCGCTTCCCCCCAGCCTTAGCCCCCATTGCTCCTTCCGTGCTAAGCGGCTTTTCCCGGCAGGGCGGCAGCTGCCCGCTCTCGGAGCGGACGGCAGGGCTCTCGGTCACCGACCGGAAGCTACAGCTCCGCCATGGTTGTGAGGGCGAGACAGGCAGGGTCGGAGCCTAATCACAGGGGAGTCCTGCTGCAGCCCCGCCCCTTCCTGCTGCTGCGAATGGACGGCAGGGGGAGGAGGCGGGGCACAGCACAGCCCGGTCCCAGCCGTTCCTTCGCAGCGAGCAGGAGCTTCAGAGAGCACCAGAGACGGATCCAGGCCCGGGGGAGAAGGTAGGGAGAGGCGCGGGCAGAGGGGACGTGGAGGGAGGGACCAGGACCCTGGATCTCACCCTCTGTCCGGCCGCGAGCTGCAAAGAGCCCTACACAGAGAGAGATCGCGGCCCAGGGGAGAAGGTGGGGGGAGGAAGGCACCGGGGGACGTGTGCGATGCTGCTGTGTGGGGATCGCTCCCTTATGCAGAGCCCTTCAGCAGCTCATAAAGACTCTGAGGAGCTCTGCTTTCCTCTGGGAATCTAACGTTTTGCTGTTTAATGCGGCGATCGAGGAGGCTCCTGCACAGGTCAAGCAGTTCATGTCTCAGGTTCTTAAGGCTGCGAGATGCTCGGTTCCGTCCGAATGGAAGAAGATCGCCGCTCCGGCAATGTCGCGGGCCTGCAGCCGTCCGGATGAGATGCACAGGGGATGGAGCAGGTCAGGGCGATACGGAGAAACGGGCTGGATCCTTTACAGTTATAGGGAAGCCCTAGGAGACGTGGAAATCCGAGTATTCTCCGGGGCGGGGGAATAACAGAAGGGCTGGGGATATTGTTCTGTACTTTGTATTGGCTGTTGATTGGTGCTGATTGAATTACGATGGATACAGGCGTTGTGCACTTGCTGTTTTCCTACTTAAAAAAAAAAAATTATTGTAATAAAAATCACATCGAAGTGTATAAAACAGAGGCTGAATGTGAACTGTGAGACCTGTGGTTTATAAGTGGTGCCCTCTGAGCTCTGAGCCACCGGTGGATGTCGGGAGGGTGTGGTGCTCTTGGTAAAGATATCTTTTAGGAGGTGGTTGGGGGCGGCGTTGCTGTTCCTTGAAAAGGTCAAATATAAGTTCCGAAAAGTGATTGGTGTGAAAGCCTCGCTGACCCAAGGGTTGGGAGCCGGGTTAGTAACAGTGAGGCTGTGGGTTCGAAGCCCCATCAGCTCAGAAGTATAACATCATCTCTGCGACAGAGGATGTTACTGATCACAAAGACCAGAAAGGGTAATTTTGGTGAAATTTGGGCCATTTTTTGCCTGGTAGAAAGTAGTAAAAACCCCATCCACCCGCACCACTTCCCTACACTGGCCCCCACCTAGCTTCTGGCTAAGCTGGACTCGAACCCGCGCCCTCCTATATTCGAGCAAATCCCTGTAACGGAGCCATCGAACAGAGCTGCTGAGCCACCAGTCAGCCGGTTACAGATTGTAGTGCTCCTGGTAAAGATATCTTTTAAGAGGTTGGTGGGGAGGCGTTTTTATTCCCTGAAAAGGTCAAATATACGTTCCGAAAAGAGCTTAGTGTGAAAGCTTCGCTGACCCAAGGGTTGGGAGCGGGGTTAGTAACATTGAGGTTGTGGGTTCGAAGCCCCACCAGCTCAGTAAGACCGTGGGTTGTAACATCCTCTCCGCGACAGAGTATGTTACTGATCACAAGGACCAGAAAGGGGTAGTTTTGCTGAAATTTGGGCCATTTTGCCTGGTAGAAAGTAGTAAAAGGCTCTGCTGCTGGTGGCTCTTTCTTATTTAATTAAGGCTCTTTCTCATTAGAGGTATTCACCGGAATATGCTTGGAACACAGGTCTAACTGACCCCCCTCCTCCCCATCCACCCGCAACACTTCCCTACACTGGCCCCCCACCTAGCTGCTGAGCCACCAGTCAACCGGTTACAGACTGTAACCCGGGTTTTTACCCCTTATTCTTCTCCTAGCACAGGGCTCCAGCCTAAGGACCAGCCCTTCACAGCCGGTCCTCACCTATGCAAATAAACATTAAACGTGGACAGATTATGGGTTTCTAGCAGGGGCTGTTAGACCCGGGCTGCGGGGGAGCTTCTGAGCCATCTCTCACCGGCACAGACCGTCCAGCACTGCCCTGGGAAAGGAAGCCCCCAGGACAGATTTAGCCTTCCCCGTGTGCGATATTTACCGCTCACCCTCTCTCACACACATCGCATCCCTCGGTCATTCATTCGTTCGTTTAACCGATATCTGGTTCCATGCGAACCCCTCTGTCAAAATCAGACCGTGAACACGGAGCACTGAGAGCAGGCTGGCGGGAAGAGCCGATTAAACCCCGGGGACCTTTGCACGGTTTGCAAGCTTAAAGCCTGGGGAGGGGGAGGCCGTAAAGCGCCGCTCATGTCTGGGCCAGAACCCGCGCTTCCCTCCAGCCTTCCCCCCATTGCTCCTTCCGTGCTAAGCGGCTTTTCCCGGCAGGGCGGACCCTGCTCGCTCTCGCAGCGCACGGCCGAGCTCTCGATCAACGACCGGAAACTACAGCTCCGCCATGGTTGTGAGGGCGAGACAGGCAGGGTGGGAGCCTATCACAGGAGAGCCCTGCTGCAGCCCCGCCCCTTCCTGCTGCTGCGAATGGACAGCAGGGGGAGGAGTTAGATTCCCATAGGAAAGCAGAGCTCCTCAGAGTCTTTATGAGCTGCTGAAGGGCTCTGCATAAGGGAGCGATCCCCACACAGCAGCATCGCACACGTCCCCCGGTGTCTTCCTCCCCGCGCCTCTCCCCTGGGCCTGGAACCGTCTCTAGGGCTCTCTGAAGCTCCTGCTGGCTGCGAAGGAACGGCCGGGACCCGGCTGTGCTGTGCCCCGCCTCCTCCCCCTGCCGTCCATTCGCAGCAGCAGGAAGGGGCGGGGCTGCAGCAGGGCTCTCCTGTGATAGGCTCCCACCCTGCCTGTCTCGCCCTCACAACCATGGCGGAGCTGTAGTTTCCGGTCGGTGATCGAGAGCTCGGCCGTGCGCTGCGAGAGCGAGCAGGGTCCGCCCTGCCGGGAAAAGCCGCTTAGCACGGAAGGAGCAATGGGGGGAAGGCTGGAGGGAAGCGCGGGTTCTGGCCCAGACATGAGCGGCGCTTTACGGCCTCCCCCTCCCCAGGCTTTAAGCTTGCAAACCGTGCAAAGGTCCCCGGGGTTTAATCGGCTCTTCCCGCCAGCCTGCTCTCAGTGCTCCGTCTTCACGGTCTGATTGTGACAGAGGGGTTCGCATGGAACCAGATATCGGTTAAATGAACGAATGAATGACCGAGGGATGCGATGTGTGTGAGAGAGGGTGAGCGGTAAATATCGCACACGGGGAAGGCTAAATCTGTCCTGGGGGCTTCCTTTCCCAGGGCAGTGCTGGACGGTCTGTGCCGGTGAGAGATGGCTCAGAAGCTCCCCCGCAGCCCGGGTCTAACAGCCCCTGCTAGAAACCCGTAATCTCTGCACGTTTAATGTTTCTGTGCATAGGGGAGGAGGTTTCACCGCGCACTGTGTGCGTTAGAAAGATTCTTTTATTTTAAGAGAGAACATTTCATTCTTGTGAGTGCGGGCGAGGATCTGTTAATCACTGGAGGGTGTAATACAAGAGAGTCGTGGAAAGAGGGGTAAAACCCCGGAGCCTGTGTCCCCGGCTGCCCGGAGAGTGCAGAGCCGGCTGTGAAGGGCTGGTCCTTAGGCTGGAGTCCTGTGCTAGGAGAAGAATAAGGGGTAAAAACCCGGGTTACAGTCTGTAACCGGCTGACTGGTGGCTCAGCAGCTAGGTGGGGGCCAGTGTAGGTGAGTGGTGCGGGTGGATGGGGAGGAGGGGGGTCAGTTAGACCTGTGTTCCAAGCATATTCCGGTGAATACCTCTAATGAGAAAGAGCCTTAATTAAATAAGAAAGAGCCACCAGCAGCAGAGCCTTTTACTACTTTCTACCAGGCAAAATGGCCCAAATTTCAGCAAAACTACCCCTTTCTGGTCCTTGTGATCAGTAACATACTCTGTCGCGGAGAGGATGTTACAACCCACGGTCTTACTGAGCTGGTGGGGGTTCGAACCCACAACCTCAATGTTACTAACCCCGCTCCCAACCCTTGGGTCAGCGAAGCTTTCACCCTAAGCTTTTTTCGGAACTTATATTTGACCTTTTCAGGGAATAAAAACGCCTCCCCACCAACCTCTTAAAAGATATCTTTACCAGGAGCACTGCAGTTTGTAACCGGCTGACTGGTGGCTCAGCAGCTCTGTTCGATGGCTCCGTTACAGGGATTTGCTCGAATATAGGAGGGCGCGGGTTCGAGTCCAGCTTAGCCAGAAGCTAGGTGGGGGCCAGTGTAGGGAAGTGGTGCGGGTGGATGGGGTTTTTACTACTTTCTACCAGGCAAAAATGGCCCAAATTTCACCAAAACTACCCCTTTCTGGTCCTTGTGATCAGTAACATCCTCTGTCGCAGAGATGATGTTATACTACTGAGCTGATGGGGCTTCGAACCCACAGCCTCACTGTTACTAACCCGGCTCCCAACCCTTGGGTCAGCGAGGCTTTCACACCAAGCACTTTTCGGAACTTATATTTGACCTTTTCAAGGAACAGCAACGCCGCCCCCAACCACCTCCTAAAAGATATCTTTACCAAGAGCACCACACCCTCCCGACATCCACCGGTGGCTCAGAGCTCAGAGGGCACCACTTATAAACCACAGGTCTCACAGTTCACATTCAGCCTCTGTTTTATACACTTCGATGTGATTTTTATTACAATAATTTTTTTTTTTTAAGTAGGAAAACAGCAAGTGCACAACGCCTGTATCCATCGTAATTCAATCAGCACCAATCAACAGCCAATACAAAGTACAGAACAATATCCCCAGCCCTTCTGTTATTCCCCCGCCCCGGACAATACTCGGATTTCCACGTCTCCTAGGGCTTCCCTATAACTGTAAAGGATCCAGCCCGTTCCTCCGTATCGCCCTGACCTGCTCCATCCCCTGTGCATCTCATCCGGACGGCTGCAGGCCCGCGACATTGCCGGAGCGGCGATCTTCTTCCATTCGGCCGGAACCGGACATCTCGCAGCCTTAAGAACCTGAGACATGAACTGCTTGACCTGTGCAGGAGCCTCCTCGATCGCCGCATTAAACAGCAAAACGTTAGATTCCCATAGGAAAGCAGAGCTCCTCAGAGTCTTTATGAGCTGCTGAAGGGCTCTGCATAAGGGAGCGATCCCCACACAGCAGCATCGCACACGTCCCCCGGTGCCTTCCTCCCCGCACCCTCTCCCCTGGGCCGCGATCTCTCTCTCTGTGTAGGGCTCTTTGCAGCTCGCGGCCGGACAGAGGGTGAGATCCTGGGTCCTGGTCCCTCCCTCCACGTCCCCTCTGCCCGCGCCTCTCCCTACCTTCTCCCCCGGGCCTGGATCCGTCTCTGGGGCTCTCTGAAGCTCCTGCTCGCTGCGAAGGAACGGCCGGGACCGGGCTGTGCTGTGCCCCGCCTCCTCCCCCTGCCGTCCATTCGCAGCAGCAGGAAGGGGCGGGGCTGCAGCAGGACTCCCCTGTGATTAGGCTCCGACCCTGCCTGTCTCGCCCTCACAACCATGGCGGAGCTGTAGCTTCCGGTCGGTGACCGAGAGCCCGGCCCTGCGCTCCGAGAGCGGGCAGCGTCTGCCCTGCCGAGAAAAGCCGCTTAGCACGGAAGGAGCAATGGGGGCTAAGGCTGGGGGGAAGCGCGGGTTCTGGCCCAGGCATGAGCGGCCCTTTACGGCCTCCCCCTCCCCAGGCTTTAAGCTTGCAAGTCCTGCAAACCGTGCAAAGGTCCCCGGGGTTTAAGCGGCTCTTCCCGCCAGCCTGCTCTCACTGCTCCGTGTTCACGGTCTGATTGTGACAGAGGGGTTCGCATGGAACCAGATATCGGTTAAATAAACAAATGAATGAATGACCGAGGGATGCGATGTGTGTGAGAGAGGGTGAGCGGTAAATATCGCACACGGGGAAGGCTAAATCTGTTCTGGGGCCTTCCTTTCCCAGGGCAGTGCTGGACGGTCTGTGCCGGTGAGAGATGGCTCAGAAGCTCCCCCGCAGCCCGGGTCTAACAGCCCCTGCTAGAAACCCATAATCTGTCCACGTTTAATGTTTATTTGCATAGGGGAGGACCGGCTGTGAAGGGCTGGTCCTTAGGCTGGAGTCCTGTGCTAGGAGAAGAATAAGGGGTAAAAACCCGGGTTACAGTCTGTAACCGGTTGACTGGTGGCTCAGCAGCTAGGTGGGGGCCAGTGTAGGTGAGTGGTGCGGGTGGATGGGGAGGAGGGGGGTCAGTTAGACCTGTGTTCCAAGCATATTCCGGTGAATACTTCTAATGAGAAAGAGCCTTAATTAATAACAAGAAAGAGCCACCAGCAGCTGGGGCTTTTACTACTTTCTACCAGGCAAAATGGCCCAAATTTCACCAAAACTACCCCTTGCTGGTCCTTGTGATCAGTAACATCCTCTGTCTGAATTATGATGGATAGAGGTGTTGTGCACTTGCTGTTTTCCTGATAACTAACTTTATTGTAATAAAATCACATCGAAGTGTGTTTAAATCAAAGAGAAGATGGATGTGAACCGCGGGACTTGTGGTTTATAAGTGGCTCCCTTTGAGACCTGAGCCTCTCGTGGATCCTGTAGTGCTCCGGGTAAAGATATCTTTTAAGAGGTGTTTTTACTCCCTGAAAAGGTCAAATATAAGTTCCGAAAAGAGCTTAGTGTGAAAGCCTCGCTGACCCAAGGGTTGGGAGCCGGGTTAGTAACAGTGAGGCTGTGGGTTCGAACCCCCACCCGCTCAGTAAGACCGTGGATTGCAGCATCCTCTCCGGGACGGAGAAACTCAGGAAGACCGTGGATTGTAACAGCCTCTCCGCGACGGAGAAACTCAGGAAGACCGTGGATTGAAAGATCCTCTCCGGGACAGGAGATACCCAGTAAGGAGATACGTGGACAGAGGTGAATGAGAAAGAGCCTTAATCAGCTGGGGCTTTTACTACTTTCTACTAGGAAAAATGGCCCAAATTTCACCAAAACTAACCCTTTCTAGTCCTTGTGATTACTCTGTTGCAATCCACCGTCTTACTGCGTACTGCGTATCTCCGTCCCGCCTGGATATTGCAATCCACGGCTCGTACTGCATATCTCCGTCCCGCGAGGATGTTGCAATCCACGGTCCACGTTTCTCCGTCCACGTTCTTCCTGAGTTTCTCCGTCCCGGAGAGGATGCTGCAATCCACGGTCTTACTGAGCTGGTGGGGGTTCGAACCCACAACCTCAATGTTACTAACCCGGCACCCAACCCTTGGGCCAGCGAGGCTTTCACACAAAGCTCTTTTCGGAACTTATATTTGACCTTTTCAGAGGCTCAGGTCTCAGAGGGAGCCACTTATAAACCACAAGTCCCGCGGTTCACGTTCAGCTTTTGTTTGATTTAAACACACTTCGATGTGATTTTTATTACAATAAAGTTAGTTATCAGGAAAACAGCAAGTGCACGACACCTCTATCCATCATAATTCAGTCATCAGCCAATACACAGTACAGAGCAATATCCCCAGCCCTTCTGTTATTCCCCCGCCCCGGAGAATACTCGGATTTCCCCTTCTCCTAGGGCTTCCCTATATCTGTAAAGGATCCAGCCCGTTCCTCCGCATTGCCCTGACCTGCTCCATCCCCTGTGCATCTCTTCCGGACGGCTGCAGGCCCGCGACATTGCCGGAGCGGCGATCTTCTTCCATTCGGACGGAACCGAGCATCTCGCAGCCTTAAGAACCTGAGACATGAACTGCTTGACCTGTGCAGGAGCCTCCTCGATCGCCGCATTAAACAGCAAAACGTTAGATTCCCATAGGAAAGCAGAGCTCCTCAGAGTCTTTATGAGCTGCTGAAGGGCTCTGCATAAGGGAGCGATCCCCACACAGCAGCATCGCACACGTCCCCCGGTGCCTTCCTCCCCCCACCTTCTCCCCTGGGCCGCGATCTCTCTCTCTTTGTAGGGCTCTTTGCAGCTCCTGACCGGACAGAGGGTGAGATCCTGGGACCCGGTCCCTCCCTCCACGTCCCCTCTGCCCGCGCCTCTCCCTACCTTCTCCCCCGGGCCTGGATCCGTCTCTGGGGGTCTCTGAATCTCCTGCTCGCTGCGAAGGAACGGCTGGGACCGGGCTGTGCTGTGCCCCGCCTCCTCCCCCTGCCGTCCATTCGCAGCAGCAGGAAGGGGCGGGGCTGCAGCAGAGCTCTCTCCTGTGATAGGCTCCCACCCTGCCTGTCTCGCCCTCACAACCATGGCGGAGCTGTAGCTTCCGGTCGGTGACCGAGAGCTCGGCCGTGCGCTCCGAGAGCGGGCAGCGTCCGCCCTGCCGGGAAAAGCCGCTTAGCACGGAAGGAGCAATGGGGGCTAATGCTGGGGGGAAGCGCGGGTTCTGGCCCAGGCATGAGCGGCGCTTTACGGCCTCCCCCTCCCCAGGCTTTAAGCTTGCAAGTCCTGCAAACCGTGCAAAGGTCCCCGGGGTTTAAGCGGCTCTTCCCGCCAGCCTGCTCTCAGTGCTCCGTGTTCACGGTCTGATTGTGACTGAGAGGTTTGCATGGAACCAGATATCGGTTAAATGAACGAATGAATGACCGAGGGATGCGATGTGTGTGAGAGAATGAGCGGTAAATATCGCACACGGGGAAGGCTAAATCTGTCCTGGGGGTTTCCTTTCCCAGGGCAGTGCTGGACGGTCTGTGCCGGCAAGAGATGGCTCAGAAGCTCCCCCGCAGCCCGGGTCTAACAGCCCCTGCTAGAAACCCATAATCTCTGCACGTTTAATGTTTGTTTGCATAGGGGAGGAGGTTTCACCGCGCACTGTGTGCGTTAGAAAGATTCTTTTATTTTAAGAGAGAACATTTCATTCTTGTGATTGCGGGCGAGGAGCTGTTAATCACTGGAGGGTGTAATACAAGAGAGTGGTGGAAAGAGGGGTAAAACCCCGGAGTCTGTGTCCCCGGCTGCCCGGAGGGTGCAGAGCCGGCTGTAAAGGGCTGATCCTTAGGCTGGAGTCCTGTGCTAGGAGAAGAATAAGCGGTAAAAACCCGGGTTACAGTCTGTAACCGGCTGACTGGTGGCTCAGCAGCTAGGTGGGGGCCAGTGTAGGTGAGTGGTGCGGGTGGATGGGGAGGAGGGGGGTCAGTTAGACCTGTGATCCGAGCATATTCCGGTGAATACCTCTAATGAGAAAGAGCCTTAATTAATAACAAGAAAGAGCCACCAGCAGACTGGGGGTTTTACTACTTTCTATCAGGCAAAATGGCCCAAATTTCACCAAAACTACCCCTTGCTGGTCCTTGTGATCAGTAACATCCTCTGTCGCGGAGAGGATGTTACAACCCACGGTGTTACTGAGTTGGTGGGGCTTCGAACCCACAACCTCAATGTTACTAACCCCGCTCCCAACCCTTGGGTCAGCGAGGCTTTCACACTAAGCTCTTTTCGGAACTTATATTTGACCTTTTCAGGGAATAAAAACGCCTCCCCACCCACCTCCTAAAAGATAAGAGGTAAAAACCCGGGCGAGTCTGTACCCAGCTGACTGGTGGCTCAGCAGCTCTGTCCGATGGCTCCGTTACAGGGATTTGCTCGAATATACGAGGGCGCGGGTTCGAGTCTAGCTTAGCCAGAAGCTAGGTGGGGGCCAGTGTAGGGAAGCGGTGCGGGTGGATGGGGCGGAGGGGGGGGTCAGTTAGACCTGTGTTCCAAGCATATTCCGGTAAATACCTCTAATGAGAAAGAGCCTTAATTAATAACAAGAAAGAGCCACCAGCAGACTGGGGGTTTTACTACTTTCTACTGGGAAAAATGGCCCAAATTTCACCAAAACTACCCCTTTCTGGTCCTTGTGATCACTCAGTAACATCCTCTGTCCCAGAGAGGATGCTACAATCCACAGTCTTACTGAGTATCTCCGTCCCGGAGAGGATGTTACAATCCACGGTCTTACTGAGCTGGTGGGGGTTCGAACCCACAGCCTCACTGTTACTAACCCGGCTCCCAACCCTTAGGTCAGCGAGGCTTTCACACTAAGCTCTTTTTGGAACTTATATTTGACCTTTTCAGGGAGTAAAAACACCTCCTAAAAGATATCTTTACCCGGAGCACTACAGCCTCCCAGGATCCATGGGTGGCTCAGTGCTCAGAGGGAGCCACTTATAAACCACAAGTCCCCCGGTTCACGTTCAGCTTTTGTTTGATTTAAACACACTTCGATGTGATTTTATTACAATAAACTTTATTTTTTTTTATCAGGAAAACAGCAAGTGCCCAACACCTCTATCCATCATAATTTAGTCATCAGCAGATACAAAGTACAGAACAATATCCCCAGCCCCGGAGAATGCTCGGATTTCCCCTTCTCCTAGGGCTTCCCTATATCTGTAAAGGATCCAGCCCGTTTCTCCGCATTGCCCTGACCTGCTCCATCCCCTGTGCATCTCATCCGGACGGCTGCAGGCGCGCGACAATACTGGACCGGCGATCTTCTTCCATTCGGCCGGAACCGAGCATCTCGCAGCCTTAAGAACCTGAGACATGAACTGCTTGACCTGTGCAGGAGCCTCCTCGATCGCCGCATTAAACAGCAAAAAGTTAGATTCCCATAGGAAAGCAGAGCTCCTCAGAGTCTTTATGAGCTGCTGAAGGGCTCTGCATAAGGGAGCGATCCCCACACAGCAGCATCGCACACGTCCCCCGGTGCCTTCCTCCCCGCACCCTCTCCCCTGGGCCGCGATCTCTCTCTCTCTGTAGGGCTCTTTGCAATTCGCGGCCGGACAGAGGGTGAGATCCTGGGACCCGGTCCCTCCCTCCACGTCCCCTCTGCCCGCACCTCTCCCCACCTTCTCCCCTGGGGCAGGATGCGTAGACAGAGAATTTAATCTGAGCAGGGGTGTGGGGTGTGTGTGTGCCAAAGAACGTATCCACCCCGGGTGCCAACTCCTTCAGATATGTTACTGGGCCTATGCAATACCATTTTATACAGTTTAGATGTCAACCCTTTAACACTTCCATCCCAACTGGGTCTTTAGCCAACCGCACCTTAACTAAGGCACTAACGCACCTTATCAGGAGGCTGGGCACCAGTGCTCCACGCCACCCTCCAGAGGAGCAAGCACTCCTTAGCCCCTATGAGGCTGCTGGCTCAGCCGGCAAGCCCTGTCATCCAAGGAGTTATTGTCCCCCCTCCCCATGGCCAGTCATGCTACAGGCACTGCTGAGAGGAGCAGGGAGATTATAGGGGAGGGGGGGGCAGGGAGAGTGGAGACTAGGTATGGAGCAGGGAAAGGGTCAGGAAGGGGGTACAGGCATGAGCAGAGAGGTAGGGGGGGTCCCTGCAATAAGACCCAAGATGCTAGGTGACAAGGTGCAGGTCCAGAGGAAAGTAACAGCCTACAGAGCCGGGGATTAGAGTTGAGGCAGGGACATATAAAGTGATTCATGACTAGAATACACGGTCACTGACAGAGCCGGGGATTGGAGTTGAGGCAGGGACATATAAAGTGATTCATGACTAGAATACACAGTCACTGACAGAGCCGGGGATTGGAGTTGAGGCAGGGATATATAAAGTGATTCAGGACTAGAATACACGGTCACTGACAGAGCCGGGGATTAGAGTTGAGGCAGGGATATATAAAGTGATTCAGGACTAGAATACACGGTCACTGATAGAGCCGGGGATTGGAGTTGAGGCAGGGACATATAAAGTGATTCATGACTAGAATACACAGTCACTGACAGAGCCGGGGATTGGAGTTGAGGCAGGGATATATAAAGTGATTCAGGACTAGAATACACGGTCACTGACAGAGCCGGGGATTAGAGTTGAGGCAGGGACATATAAAGTGATTCAGGACTAGAATAGACAGACACTGACAGAGCCGGGGATTAGAGTTGAGGCAGGGATATATAAAGTGATTCAGGACTAGAATACACGGTCACTGATAGAGCCGGGGATTGGAGTTGAGGCAGGGATATATAAAGTGATTCAGGACTAGAATACACGGTCACTGACAGAGCCGGGGATTGGAGTTGAGGCAGGGACATATAAAGTGATTCAGGACTAGAATAGACAGACACTGACAGAGCCGGGGATTAGAGTTGAGGCAGGGATATATAAAGTGATTCAGGACTAGAATACACGGTCACTGACAGAGCCGGGGATTAGAGTTGAGGCAGGGACATATAAAGTGATTCAGGACTAGAATACACGGTCACTGACAGAGCCGGGGATTAGAGTTGAGGCAGGGATATATAAAGTGATTCAGGACTAGAATAGACAGACACTGACAGAGCCGGGGATTAGAGTTGAGGCAGGGATATATAAAGTGATTCAGGACTAGAATACACGGTCACTGACAGAGCCGGGGATTGGAGTTGAGGCAGGGATATATAAAGTGATTCAGGACTAGAATACACGGTCACTGACAGAGCCGGGGATTAGAGTTGAGGCAGGGATATATAAAGTGATTCAGGACTAGAATAGACAGACACTGACAGAGCCGGGGATTGGACAGAGCCGGGGATTAGAGTTGAGGCAGAGACATATAAAGTGATTCAGGACTAGAATAGACAGACACTGACAGAGCCGGGGATTAGAGTTGAGGCAGGGACATATAAAGTGATTCAGGACTAGAATACACGGTCACTGACAGAGCCGGGGATTAGAGTTGAGGCAGGGATATATAAAGTGATTCAGGACTAGAATAGACAGACACTGACAGAGCCGGGGATTAGAGTTGAGGCAGGGATATATAAAGTGATTCAGGACTAGAATAGACAGTCACTGACAGAGCCGGGGATTGGAGTTGAGGCAGGGATATATAAAGTGATTCAGGACTAGAATACACGGTCACTGACAGAGCCGGGGATTAGAGTTGAGGCAGGGATATATAAAGTGATTCAGGACTAGAATACACGGTCACTGATAGAGCCGGGGATTGGAGTTGAGGCAGGGATATATAAAGTGATTCAGGACTAGAATACACGGTCACTGACAGAGCCGGGGATTGGAGTTGAGGCAGGGACATATAAAGTGATTCAGGACTAGAATAGACAGACACTGACAGAGCCGGGGATTAGAGTTGAGGCAGGGACATATAAAGTGATTCAGGACTAGAATACACGGTCACTGACAGAGCCGGGGATTAGAGTTGAGGCAGGGATATATAAAGTGATTCAGGACTAGAATACACGGTCACTGACAGAGCCGGGGATTAGAGTTGAGGCAGGGATATATAAAGTGATTCAGGACTAGAATAGACAGACACTGACAGAGCCGGGGATTGGAGTTGGGGCAGGGATATATAAAGTGATTCATGACTAGAATACACGGTCACTGACAGAGCCGGGGATTGGAGTTGAGGCAGGGACATATAAAGTGATTCATGACTAGAATAGACAGACACTGACAGAGCCGGGGATTAGAGTTGAGGCAGGGACATATAAAGTGATTCAGGACTAGAATACACGGTCACTGACAGAGCCGGGGATTAGAGTTGAGGCAGGGATATATAAAGTGATTCAGGACTAGAATACACGGTCACTGACAGAGCCGGGGATTAGAGTTGAGGCAGGGATATATAAAGTGATTCAGGACTAGAATAGACAGACACTGACAGAGCCGGGGATTGGAGTTGAGGCAGGGACATATAAAGTGATTCATGACTAGAATACACAGTCACTGACAGAGCCGGGGATTGGAGTTGAGGCAGGGACATATAAAGTGATTCATGACTAGAATACACAGTCACTGACAGAGCCGGGGATTGGAGTTGAGGCAGGGACATATAAAGTGATTCAGGACTAGAATACACAGTCACTGACAGAGCCGGGGATTAGAGTTGAGGCAGGGATATATAAAGTGATTCAGGACTAGAATAGACAGACACTGACAGAGCCGGGGATTAGAGTTGAGGCAGGGATATATAAAGTGATTCAGGACTAGAATACACAGTCACTGACAGAGCCGGGGATTAGAGTTGAGGCAGGGACATATAAAGTGATTCAGGACTAGAATACACGGTCACTGACAGAGCCGGGGATTGGAGTTGAGGCAGGGACATATAAAGTGATTCAGGACTAGAATACACAGTCACTGACAGAGCCGGGGATTAGAGTTGAGGCAGGGACATATAAAGTGATTCATGACTAGAATACACAGTCACTGACAGAGCCGGGGATTAGAGTTGAGGCAGGGATATATAAAGTGATTCAGGACTAGAATAGACAGACACTGACAGAGCCGGGGATTAGAGTTGAGGCAGGGATATATAAAGTGATTCAGGACTAGAATACACAGTCACTGACAGAGCCGGGGATTGGACTTGAGGCAGGGACATATAAAGTGATTCAGGACTAGAATACACAGTCACTGACAGAGCCGGGGATTAGAGTTGAGGCAGGGACATATAAAGTGATTCAGGACTAGAATAGACAGACACTGACAGAGCCGGGGATTGGACTTGAGGCAGGGACATATAAAGTGATTCAGGACTAGAATACACAGTCACTGACAGAGCCGGGGATTAGAGTTGAGGCAGGGATATATAAAGTGATTCAGGACTAGAATAGACAGACACTGACAGAGCCGGGGATTAGAGTTGAGGCAGGGATATATAAAGTGATTCATGACTAGAATACACAGTCACTGACAGAGCCGGGGATTGGAGTTGAGGCAGGGATATATAAAGTGATTCAGGACTAGAATAGACAGACACTGACAGAGCCGGGGATTGGAGTTGAGGCAGGGACATATAAAGTGATTCAGGACTAGAATAGACAGACACTGACAGAGCCGGGGATTGGAGTTGAGGCAGGGACATATAAAGTGATTCAGGACTAGAATAGACAGACACTGACAGAGCCGGGGATTGGAGTTGAGGCAGGGACATATAAAGTGATTCAGGACTAGAATAGACAGACACTGACAGAGCCGGGGATTGGACTTGAGGCAGGGACAAAGTGGGCGCTGTCCTCAAAAGTCTTTAGGGTGCCACCCGCTGGCAGTGATTTGGCACTGAGTGAGAAACCCCTTCCCACCATCATCTGTTTTAAATCCGCTGCTTGCTAGTTGCAGGGAGGGTCTCCTGAAAGGGTAAATAACCATTCCCGACTACTCCCGATTGTATAAATCTCAATCACAATCCCTCCCTCATCTCTTTCCCAAGCTAAAGAGCCCTACTCTGTTTAGCCTTGCTCCACCCCAAGGGAGCTTTCCCTAACCCTTTATCATTTTTGTCGCCTTTCTCTGTACCTTTTCTCGGTTCCGTTGTCGTTTCTGAGATGGCCCATCCGGGTCCCAGAAGGTCGGTCCATGTGGCTTAGCCGGAGAGAAGCATTAAACCTGTGCAATAAAAAGGGCTGGCATTTTATGCGTTAATCGTGATTGCTCTTTTGTAAATGTTGAAGGTAAAGCAAGAGCGAGAGCGTCTTTGCCCCCGGTTAAACCACGCGCGCGAACCTCACTTCCCTGAATTATCCGAGACGGCTGAAGCCGCGGGAGGCGCGTGCGCGGTGGGCGTGACGAGCCTCATGTCACTTCCGGTAGAAGGCGCAGAGGACACTTCCGCCAGAGACTGGGGAGAGGCGTTGCCGGCTGACGTCATGCGTCGTTTCCGGTATAAAGCTGCGCGGAGCGTGCTGCCTCGCTTCCGGTGACGTACCCGATTTACTTCCGGAGGGTCGGCAGCAGGGGTGCACGCGCGCGTCCGGGGATGGCGGAGTCCCGGGGCCTCGCTGAGGAGGAGGAGGAGGAGGTGGACGAGGAGGCCGGAGGCGGCAGGAAAGCCCGAGGTAGGCCCCGCCTCACGGACACGGATCGGGCCCGCCGCCGACTGGAGTCCCGCAAGAAGTACGACGTGAGGCGCGTGTACCTGGGCGAGGCGCACGGTCCCTGGGTGCAGCTCCGCAGGAAGAGCGGCTGGAGCGATGCCAAGCTGGCGGCCTACCTCATCTCCCTGGAGAAGGAGCAGCGGGCGGGCCGGCGGGGGTGAGGAAGAGACCGCTCTGCATGCACACCCCACGCACGCCCCTCTGACCCTCTCATGCCCATGCACCACCCATGTACCCTTTTACTTACAACCGCATGCACACCTCATCCCTACCTTCTCTCGGGAAGGAGCAGCGGGGGTGAGGAAGAGACCGCTCTGCATGCACGCCCCTCTGTCCTGCTCCATACCACTCTCATGCCCATGCGCCCATAAGAACATAAGAAAATGCCATACTGGGTCAGACCAAGGGTCCATCAAGCCCAGCATCCTGTTTCCAACAGAGGCCAATCCAGGCCATAAGAACCTGGCAAGTACCCAAAAACTAAGTCTATTCCATGTAACCATTGCTAATGGCAGTGGCTATTCTCTAAGTGAACTTAATAGCAGGTAATGGACTTCTCCTCCAAGAACTTATCCAATCCTTTTTTAAACACAGCTACACTAACTGCACTAACCACATTCTCTGGCAACAAATTCCAGAGTTTAATTGTGCGTTGAGTGAAAAAGAACTTTTTCTGATTAGTTTTAAATGTGCCCCATGCTAACTTCATGGAGTGCCCCCTAGTCTTTCTACTATCCGAAAGAGTAAATAACCGATTCACATCTACCCCTTCTAGACCTCTCATATCCCCCCTCAGCCGCCTCTTCTCCAAGCTGAAAAGTCCTAACCTCTTTAGTCTTTCCTCATAGGGGAGCTGTTTCTCTGTACCTTTCTCTGTACCTTCTCTATTGCAATTATATCTTTTTTGAGATGTGGTGACCAGAATTGTACACAGTATTCAAGGTGTGGTCTCACCATGGAGCGATACAGAGGCATTATGACATTTTCCGTTTTATTCACCATTCCCTTTCTAATAATTCCCAACATTCTGTTTGCTTTTTTGAGTGCCGCAGCACACTGAGCCGACTATTTCAATGTGTTATCCACTGTGACACCTAGATCTCTTTCTTGGGTTGTAGCACCTAATATGGAACCCAACATTGTGTAATTATAGCATGGGTTATTTTTCCCTATATGCATCACCTTGCACTTATCCACATTAAATTTCATCTGCCACTTGGATGCCCAATTTTCCAGTCTCACAAGGTTTTCCTGCAATTTATCACAATCTGCTTGTGACTTAACTACTCTGAACAATTTCGTGTCATCTGCAAATTTGATTATCTCACTCGTCGTATTTCTTTCCAGATCATTTATAAATATATTGAAAAGTAAGGGTCCCAATACAGATCCCTGAGGCACTCCACTGTCCACTCCCTTCCACTGAGAAAATTGCCCATTTAATCCTACTCTCTGTTTCCTGTCTTTTAGCCAGTTTGTAATCCACGAAAGGACATCGCCACCTATCCCATGACTTTTTACTTTTTCTAGAAGCCTCTCATGAGGAACTTTGTCAAACGCCTTCTGAAAATCCAAGTATACTATATCTACCGGTTCACCTTTATCCACATGTTTATTAACTCCTTCAAAAAAGTGAAGCAGATTTGTGAGGCAAGACTTGCCCTGGGTAAAGCCATGCTGACTTTGTTCCATTAAACCATGTCTTTCTATATGTTCTGTGATTTTGATGTTTAGAACACTTTCCACTATTTTTCCTGGCACTGAAGTCAGGCTAACCGGTCTGTAGTTTCCCGGATCGCCCCTGGAGCCCTTTTTAAATATTGGGGTTACATTTGCTATCCTCCAGTCTTCAGGTACAATGGATTATTTTAATAAGTTACAAATTTTTACTAATAGGTCTGAAATTTCATTTTTTAGTTCCTTCAGAACTCTGGGGTGTATACCATCTGGTCCAGGTGATTTACTACTCTTCAGTTTGTCAATCAGGCCTACCACATCTTCTAGGTTCACCGTGATTTGATTCAGTCCATCTGAATCATTACCCATGAAAACCTTCTCCATTACGGGTACCTCCCCAACATCCTCTTCAGTAAACACGGAAGCAAAGAAATCATTAAATCTTTCCGCGATGGCCTTATCTTCTCTAATTGCCCCTTTAACCCCTCGATCATCTAACTGTCCAACTGACTCACTCACAAGCTTTCTGCTTCGGATATATTTAAAGTTTTTACTGTGAGTTTTTGCCTCTACAGCCAACTTCTTTTCAAATTCTCTTAGTCTGTCTTATCAATGTCTTACATTTAACTTGCCAATGTTTATGCTTTATCCTATTTTCTTCTGTTGGATCCTTCTTCCAATTTTTGAATGAAGATCTTTTGGCTAAAATAGCTTCTTTCACCTCCCCTTTTAACCATGCCGGTAATTGTTTTGCCTTCTTTCCACCTTTCTTAATGTGTGGAATACATCTGGACTGTGCTTCTAGAATGGTATTTTTAACAATGACCACACCTCTTGGACATTTTTTACTTTTGTAGCTGCTCCCTTCAGTTTTTTTCTAACAATTTTTCTCATTTTATCAAAGTTGATCATATTATGATCACTATGGCCAAGCGGCCCCACCACCATTACCTCTCCCACCAAGTCCTGTGCTCCACTGAGAATTAGATCTAAAATTGCTCCCTCTCTCTGTTCCTGAACCAATTGCTCCATAAAGCTATCATTTATTCCATCCAGGAACGTTATCTCTCTAGCGTGACCCGATGATACATTTACCCAGTCTATATTGGGGTAATTGAAGTCTCCCATTATTACTGCACTACCAATTTGGTTAGCTTCTCTAATTTCTTTTAGCATTTCACTGTCAGTCTCAGCATCTTGACCAGGTTGATGGTATTATACCCCTATCACTATAGTCTTCCCTGACACACAAGGGATTTCTACCCTCTCCTAGTTACATCCCCCTTGTTGAAATGTATTTTCCAATCTTTCAGTTATGTGAACCGGTATGATGTCCCCACTAATACCGGTATATAAAAGTTTCTAAATAAATAAATAAATAAGATTCAATTTTGTATTTAGTCTCATGCAGGATGTTTATCCTGTTGGACTCTATGCCATCCTGGACATAAAGCACCACACCTCCTCCCGAGTGCTCCTCTCTGTCATTGCGATATAATTTGTACCCCGGTATAGCACTGTCCCATTGGTTATCCTCTTTCCACCATGTCTCTGAGATGCCAATTAAGTCTATGTCATTTACTGCTATACATTCTAATTCTCCCATCTTACTTCTTAGACTTCTGGCATTAGCATACAAACATTTCAAAGTTTGTTTTTTGTTTGTATTTTCATTCTGCTTTTTAATTGATAGGGATAAGTTAGAATTTTTTAGCTCAGGTGAGTTTTTAGTTACAGGCACTTGGACTACTTTTCTAATTATTGGAACCTCACTGTCAGGATGCCCTAATTCTAATGAAACAAACCGGAAGGTGGTCCCACGTAGCCAAGGCAAAAAAACAGAAGGGACTACCTTACACCGTGGAAACACCTTTATTAGAATTGCCCGACTCAAAATACAAGCTGAGTTTCGCCAAAAGGCTGCATCAGGGGCTAAAACAATCAAGAACAATAGATATTACCACAAACATGCTCTATATTAAAAATTATAAACAATCTGCTAGAAAATGGATGATTGTTCATCTCTATGTAACTCTACCATAATAGTCTACACTCATAATATTCATATATAACATACATATTTAAATCATTAATGTGCAACGTGACCCATTCTACTCTATTTTAAACCTACTACTATTTAAAACAAACATCATTTTTATAAAAAAATTGTTTTAAAAAATAGTTTTAAAAAATATATGAAAACACTGAAATCATTACCTTTATGCTGTAACCGTATACTCACAGCTACATATATCAGTATAACAATCTGACCATTAGTTGTTGCAGTAAAGCTGTTAATAAAAATGATCATTAAAAAACATAAAATGAGAGTCTCGTATACACAAATATATCAATAAATAATATTAAGAAACCATATGCATATCAAATCACACGTACAGACTATAAATAATATTCATAATACACACATCTAAAGCTGAAAATTATAAAAACAGCAATCAAACTATTACAGTAAGTTCAATATCAGTGCACTCATAACTTCCATTTAAATGACAACAATGCAGATATAATTAAAACTGCCTGATAAATAAAACAAAATTGTATTGACAAATCGCACTTAAACACATTTTAGCGCTAAAACCATTTTTTATCGCTAAAACTTAGTATAACACATAAATAAAGTCTTAAGCTGTTATTTTAGTAATCCCTAAGTTGTTGTGATATATATAACTAATACTCAACGAGCAGCTCTACAAAAAAATTTTTACTTTACATCTCGCAAAAACTAGCACTGCAACTAAGAAAAATCCTCTGCTATGTTGTCATTTATATGGCGTTCTTCAAAAAAAGTTATGAGTTTGTTTTAAATAGTAGTAGGTTTAAAATAGAGTGAATGGGTCACGTTGCACATTAATGATTTAAATATGTATGTTATATATGAATATTATGAGTGTAGACTATTATGGTAGAGTTACATAGAGATGAACAATCATCCATTTTCTAGCAGATTGTTTATAATTTTTAATATAGAGCATGTTTGTGGTAATATCTATTGTTCTTGATTGTTTTAGCCCCTGATGCAGCCTTTTGGCGAAACTCAGCTTGTATTTTGAGTCGGGCAATTCTAATAAAAGTCTTTCCACGGTGTAAGGTAGTCCCTTCTGTTTTTTTGCCCTAATTCTAATGCATCATTAGTATCCTTTGAAGATACATCTCTCCGAACCATGCGCTGCTGAGGGACTGTCGGCTTTCCCCTTTGTTCTAGTTTAAAAGCTTTTACACTCAACCCCATGCACACCTCATCCCTACCTTCTCTCCAGAAGGAAGAGCAGGGGGAATCACCTTTACACTAGACACTCAGAGCAAGTCTGTTACTCCTACATTATACAGCCAACCCCTTGTTCACACTTTACTGGTTAAAAGACAGGAAACAGAGTAGGATTAAATTTATTTATTTATTTATTTAAAGGCTTTTATATACCGGAGTTCATGCACTAGTGCATACCACTTCGGTTTACACAGAACAAGGAACAGAAAATTACATCAAACAGATTGAACAATTAAACAAATATACAATTACATCAGTTTTCTCAGTGGGAGTGGGCAGTGGAGTGCCCCAGGGATCTGTACTTGGACTGGTGCTTTTTGAATATATTTATAAATGATCTGGCAAGGAATACGACGAGTGAGGTAATCAAATTTGCAGATACAAAATTATTCAGAGTAGTTAAATCACAAGCAGATTGTGATACATTACAGGAGGACCTTGCACGACTGGAAGTTTGGGCATCCAAATGGCAGATGAAATTTAATGTGGATAAGTGCAAGGTGATGCATATAGGGAAAAATAACCCATGCTATAATTACACAATGTTGGGTTCCATATTAGGTGCTACAACCCAAGAAAGAGATCTAGGCATCATAGTGGATAACACATTGAAATCGTCGGCTCAGTGTGCTGCGCAGTCAAAAAAGCAAAGAGAATGTTAGGAATTATTAGAAAGGGAATGGTGAATAAAACGGAAAATGTTATAATGCCTCTGTATCGCTCCATGGTGAGACCACAACTTGAATACTGTGTACAATTCTGGTCGCTGCATCTCAAAAAAGATATAATTGTGATGGAGAAGGTACAGAGAAGGGCGACCAAAATGATAAAGGGGATGGAACAGCTCCCCTATGAGGAAAGACTGAAGAGGTTAGGACTTTTCAGCTTGGAGAAGAGACGGCTGAGGGGGGATGTGATAGAGGTGTTTAAGATCATGAGAGGTCTAGAACGGGGAGATGTGAATCGGTTATTTACTCTTTCAGATAATAGGACTAGGGGGCACTCCATGAAGTTAGCATGGGGCACATTTAAGAATAATCGGAGAAAGTTCTTTTTCACTCAACGCACAATTAAACTCTGGAATTTGTTGCCAGAGGATGTGGTGAGTGCAGTTAGTATAGCTGTGTTTAAAAAAGGATTGGATAAGTTCTTGGAGGAGAAGTCCATTACCTGCTATTAAGTTCACTTAGAGAATAGCCACTGCCATTAGCAATGGTAACATGGGATCTTCTTAGTGTTTGGGTACTTGCCAGGTTCTTGTGGCCTGGATTGGCCACTGTTGGAAACAGGATGCTGGGCTTGATGGACCCTTGCTCTGACCCAGCATAGCCTGTTATGTTCTTACTCATTCACTCTATACCCCTTCCCTCCCATCTCCCTGGTGAAGGAGCAGTGAGAGGACCGGGTGGGGTTTATAGATCATTTACACTTTCCTCTCCTCTCTTACCTTCTCGTTTCTCTGCATTAGGAGCAACGACTGGGCCGGAGGAGGTTGATACCCAGCTCTGGGATCAGAAAGAGTTTTTTTTTTTTTTTTTTTTTTTTATTGTTTCCAACCTTCATTTCTATCTTGTTTTTATTGCCTTTTTGTTTCAGGCAACCTTGGGAGCAGATGCCGAAGAAACCAAAGCGGAAGAAAAGTAAGTGTGCCTGTGGATTCTGGGCCAGATGGGATTTGTGCCAGGGGTTAACTAAGGGCATGAATTGCTTATCTGCACTTTCAACAAACTGGTGCTTGAGGGTCTATGAATCTCCTTTAGTGGACAGAACTGTGCCAGCAGTCTCCCTATCTCCACTGTAGGGGGGGGGGGGGTTGATATAAATGTTTTTTGCCCTCTGAAGAATGACTTTGCTTTGCAGCGTCTCTCCTGTCTGCATGTCTCACGAGCAGTCTCCTGCTGACCTGCACTGGGGCCACTGCTGGGCTTCTGTCCCCATGGCGCTGTTAAAAATGTGCAGTGCCGCATCGTTTAATGGGACGTGCTAGTTCCCCGTGGATCAGACCGTGGGATAGGTGGAAGACAGAGGCTTCCAGGCAGGAACAGTGCCTAAAAGCAGTTACACGTTCGTGGTTCCGCTGAGGGGGGGGAGCGGGTATCACTTACGTTGCAATCTGCTCCTTAGGGCGGAGGCGGAACGTGAACTGCGTGAAGAACCTGGTGATCTGGTACGAGGACCACAAGAACCGCTGCCCCTTTGAGCCGCTGCTCTCGGAGCTGGACCCCACCTTCGGCCTGTACACGACAGCCATCTGGCAGTGCGAGGCTGGCCACCGCTACTTCCAGGACCTGCACTCGCCGCTGAAGCCGCTGAGTGACTCTGAGAGCGACCGAGGTGAGGAGGGAACTCTGTCCATGAAGCTTGTGTGCGTGTTTATCTACGAATATAAAACGTGTGTAATTATACACACACAGTGATGCATAAATATACATGACACCTACCCCCTGTTCTGAGGGGCCTGGCTTCCCAGCAGTCTTCTGGTACCAATTTGGAAATGTTTTTTTTTTTTATTATTAAAGGGAAAAGTACTGAGGGTAATTTTAAAAACACATTTTTGTTAAGAGCTGTTCCTGGAATACCACAGATCGGTCCAGACTCCTGGGTTTTACCTCCCTGCCAGCAGATGGAGACAGAGAGAGTCTCCCTGACACTGTACATAACCCAGTGTGCCTCCTGCAGTCCCTCAGTATTTCTCTGTCTCCAGCAGTTCCCTGTATGTACCCAGATCAGTCCAGACTCCTGGGTTATGCCTCCCTGCCAGCAGATGGAGACAGAGAGAGTCTCACTGACCCTGTACATAACCCAGTGTGCTGCCTGCAGTCCCTCAATATTGTCCTATAACCAAGCCAAGATTCGTCCCAGAACAGTTCTAATGAAATAGTAAACAATCTCCCACAACGAGCAGGTGGAGCTGGTTTTTGCTAGGTGGCCGGGCCTGCTGGCAGTAGTCAGCGATAGGCGCGATGGTCGCACACTGGACTGTACTTCCGCTGTGTGCAGGAGCGCCTGGCAAGCAGGCACCCCTCACGGGCGGGAATGGGGGCTATATTCTCCAGGGCTGAAGGCCCCCCCCCTTCCTCTGCTATCGCTAGTGGGCCAGGGTGGAATCCACCCTAAAGACCCTGATTCTGGCAGGGGGTGGGGGGGGGAATCCTTCCGGAGTTGGATTGGAGGAGCTCGCTCTTTCCTCCTCCGGGTTCGTCCTGCTTCTTACATCGAGCATATTTGGTGTGAAAGGCGGCTGGGAAGGGGGCAGACCGTGCTCGGATGCCTGGTGCTCCGCGTCCAGCTAAGACACCTGCAAGTTCTGGGGGTCCGGTTCCGTGTGGGGCGCCCAGGACAGTGGTGGGCAGTCCGGATATGGGCTCCGGTGAGTCCCACCGAGCTTTGCAGGTTCCTGCCATTTTGGCCACTCCTGGGGCTTGGGCAACGATCCGACTACCCTACAAATATCCCAGATGCTCCGGATAAGAGGAGCCTAATGAAGAGGGAGTGGGACCCGGTCATGGGTGGCCTGAGGGGTGCAGTGAAAGCCTTCCCTCTTCACAGGTCCGTGAGGAAGCTGGTAGTCAGGGAGTGGGGCCCTCAAGGGTAGGCCGGGCGATGACAAAAGTTATCTCCGTTGCCGGAGGTTACGTTTGAGTTGCCCGTTCCCAAGATGGAGGCATCATTTTCCTGTGGTCGCCAAGGGGGCCACCTTTCCTGCTGCTGGTTCGGCGGCACCGAGGCGACGTGCAGGGTGAAAAGTCTGTTTATCATCTCGAGAGGGTATCTCCACAAGGGATTTGCAGGGCAGCCACATGGAAATCTTTAAAACACTTCCACCGGGCATGGAGCGGGACTCTCGCAGTCCCAGTTCCCATTTCGGGAAGCTTTGGTACATCCCAGGAGCCCGCACTGATCTGTGGTACTACAGGAAGGGAAATTAGCAGGTAAGAACGGCTAAGCCCTGGAACCAAGGAGAGGGAGGGAGGAAGAGCTGCTTTGCCTTCCTTCGTGGATCCGCAGGCCCTTGTCCAGGGGGTAAGATATAATCACAGGGGAGAAAATCTTAAGCAAAGGGAGGCATTCGTACAATGAGAACATTTTTTAGTCGGGAAGAAACAAGAGGACCAGTTGCAAAGGTTAAAAATCTGCACGACTTGTGGAGATTTGCTTAAAAGTAGCACATTGGAAGCCCAGATAAAAGGTGTTCCACACTTTTTTGAAAAAGGTCGAAGTTAGATCAGACAGTTTGCAGCTTGGTTAAATGGGAGCCGTGGAAGAAGCTATTAAAGGGATTTTAAATAAAAGGTGAAGAAGTGCAAATGAGGCTAAGAACGAGCGCGGGCGGGCGGATAAGGTAGACAGAAATATTTAATAAGATAAGGTGGCTGAAGCGAGAATTTTGAAAAAGGAAGCCTGCCCCGTTAGGGAGACGGGGGCAACTGAACGGCGGACGGGGTTTACCGTGGAAGCTCGCAGAGCGATGCACGGAGGGAACAATAAATCCCGACCACGGGTGCTCCGTGCCGGGTTCTGTAGCCTCAAAAGGAGGCCGGCGTCCTCGCAGACGTCACCTCAATCTTCAGCTCGGCGTGCGGCGGCGATCCGAATGCTAGGGGGAGAATATCGCAAGGCCTCTGCGTCGCCCCAGGGCGCGCCCTCCTCCTGAGTGCTGTGTGCAAGCTCTGGCCATCGCATCTCAGGAAAGGTACAGAGGAGGGGGGACTGAAGGGCTCCCCTGTGATGAGAGAGGCTGTGTGCAGGCTAGGGGCCCTTTAGAAAGGTTTGTGTACATTTTTGCAGGACGGGGGGGTCCATAAACCGCTCTTAGCCTACTTTCTTGGGGAAGCAGCAGGAATGACTTTCATATTGGGGGTTTAGCGTGGACTGCCGGGCGACCTGGCCACTCACAGTCAGCTCTCTCTCTTCCCCCCCCCAGCTCACGGCATCGGAGCGTGCAGCTGCAAATCTTCCGACGACAGCTCCAGCTCGGAGCCCGAGGAGCCGTCGCGGAGCCGGCCCCTGGAGGAGAACGCCGAGGGAGACCCGCTTGCCCCGGAGCGACCGGAGCCGGGGGGCATGGAGACGGTGGTGTGCGTGCCGGTGCAGGTCAGCTCGGGCCACGGCGGCCTGTTTGACGGCGTGAGCCAGGAGACGCTGGGGGAGATGGTGGCCAGTTGCCCCATGCAGGGCGTGGTGCAGGGCTCGCAGGTCATCATCATCGCAGGCCCCGGCTACGAAGCCCTGACGGCCGAAGGGATCCACCTTAACGTGGGCGGCACCGGTGGCCAGGCAGTTCCTTGCAGCGTAATAGAGGGGGTCACCACTTACACGCAGACGGAGCCGGACAGCACGGATGCTCCTGCTGATGGACAGACGAGCAGCATGGAGGACTTGGAGACCAACACAGGTACTCGGGATGTCTGCAGTGGCAGGAAAGTGATAGGCACCGTGTGAGGGCTGAACTGTTCCTTCCTGGTACGTGTGAGAGAAGCTTGCACTGCCTGTGCTGTGTGGGTGAGGGAAGCTTGCACTGCCGCTGCCTGTGCTGGGGCAGTGGGTGGGTGAGGGAAGCTTGCACTGCCGCTGCCTGTGCTGGGGCAGTGTGTCTGTGTGGGAAGCTTGCACTGCCGCTGCCTGTGCTGGGGCAGTGTGTCTGTGTGGGAAGCTTGCACTGCCGCTGCCTGTGCTGGGGCAGTGTGTCTGTGTGGGAAGCTTGCACTGCCGCTGCCTGTGCTGGGGCAGTGTGTCTGTGTGGGAAGCTTGCACTGCCGCTGCCTGTGCTGGGGCTGTGTGTGTGGGTGAGGGAAGCTTGCACTGCCGCTGCCTGTGCTGGGGCTGTGTGTGTGGGTGAGGGAAGCTTGCACTGCCGCTGCCTGTGCTGGGGCTGTGTGTGTGGGTGAGGGAAGCTTGCACTGCCGCTGCCTGTGCTGGGGCTGTGTGTGTGGGTGAGGGAAGCTTGCACTGCCGCTGCCTGTGCTGGGACAGTGTGTCTGTGTGGGAAGCTTGCACTGCCGCTGCCTGTGCTGGGGCAGTGTGTGTGGGTGAGGGAAGCTTGCACTGCCGCTGCCTGTGCTGGGACAGTGTGTCTGTGTGGGTGAGGGAAGCTTGCTCTGCCGTTTCCTGTGCTGTCCCTGTCCTGCACTGTGTGTGAGAATCTATGCAGGAAGCAGCAGTGCTTCTGTTGAGAAATGCATTTAGACCCTTTCTGTGGGTCCCAGATCCAGCCTGTGTGCTGCTCCTGCCTCCCTGTCTGGGAGTGGAACTGCTGTCCTGGGTTTTTTTTAAATCCTTTTGCAATCTGATCTCTGCTGACAGGGAAAGAAGATCTTTATGTTCTCAAACAAGAAAGCGAAGCAGGGAATCCCCCGGCCCTGGCTGCGTCTCCTTCCCTGGAAGCTGCCCGGGAGCAGATGGGCGAATCGGAGGCGGCCATGGAGGGCCTGGAGCCTGGAAACCCTCACATGTCGGCCATCATCTACGAGATCCCCAAAGAAACCGGGAAGTGAGTCCCAGAACGGGGAGGGGGGAGAGCCTGCTAGGGGCGCTGCTGGCTGCGGAAGCAGAGGAGGAGACCGGGGTGGGGGTTATTGAGACCATCCTGAAAGATGAAACCCGCTACACATTTCGCAGATGCTATCCCCTCCAAAACCCTCCTCTCCATTCCAACCACCATCGCCAAACCCTTATCTGACTTCATTAATTGCTCCCTCACCTTCGGCAAAGTCCCAGATCCCCTCAAACTTGCCGTCGTGAAGCCACTCCTAAAAAAAAAAAAAAACCCCTCCGATCCTGCAAGCTACAGGCCCATCTCCAACCTCCCCGTCCTTGAGAAAGCAGTCAATACTCGGCTCTCCCACTACCTCCAGGAACACAACCTCCTGCACCCATCTCAATTTGGATTCCGGAAAGGCCGTAACACCGAGAATCTCCTTTTAGCTATCACTGACACCAAGGTCACTGGTTCCTACTTGCATTACTGGATATATCGGCGGCCTTCGACCCTGTCAGTCATCACATCCTTCTCGCCCGCTTGGGCAGAGATGGGCATTGCCGAGACAGCACTAGACTGGTTCGCCTCTTACCTCACAAGCAGAGAATACCTGATAAAACTCGGTGACTTTGAATCTGCTCACGTTCCCCAGGGCTCTTCCCTTTTCAATATCTACCTACTCTCTGACCTAGGCCTGGACTTTTTCTTATACGGGGACGATGTGCAAATTCTCATCCCCCGTTCAAAAAAAAAACCCTCAATGAAAACCATCCCTCTTCTGGGAATCCTGCCTAGTCGCCATCAACGCCCTATTAACCAACCTCCACCTTGCACTTAATGCAACCAAAACCGAATTACTCTTCCTTTCCAAGCAACCTGTACACGCCTCCGCCTCTACATCAACCCCCTCCACCCTCGCCCACGCCCTACCCCCCTCCGTAAGAGACCTGGGAGTCACACTCGAGCAACACCTCGCCTTCAAGCCACACATCAAGGCCCTGCTTAAAGCAGGTTTCTACAAACTCCAGATCCTTAAAAAGCTCAGGCCACTACTCCACCCACAAGACTTCTGTCCAGTCCTGCAGTCCACCTTATTCTCCAAAATGGACTACTGCAACGCCCTGCTGCTAGGCCTCCCATACTCCACCATCAAACCTTACAGAACGCCATGGCGAGAATCCTAACCAACACAGGCAAAAGGGAGCACATCACACCCATCCTTGCACAACTGCATTGGCTGCCCATCCGTTTCCGCTCTCAATATAAAACCCTCACCGTACTCCACAACGTTCTCTACAAAAGCAACTCCGCCCGGCTCAAGAAGATGCCCCACTTTCACACTTCCCGTCGCCCCACAAGATCCTCCCAAACAGGCACCCTACACACACCCCCCCCCCCCTAAAAACAGCTCATCTCTCCACCAGCAGGGAAAGAGCCTTCACCATCGCAGGCCCGGCCCTCTGGAACTCCCCTCCCCGCACACCTCCGTCTCGAGCCCTCCCTGACCAATTTCAGAAAAAGGCATCAAGACCTGGCTCTTCAGACAACCCCCCCCCCCCCTGAAGCCAACTCCACCCTCCCACCACAAATCCCCATTGGATCTCATTACCATGCCACCTGAAATTGCCTTGACGTAAGTTAATTGTATTCACACACTGCTGTAAATAAGTTATAATAATTTATAGAATGTATAATGTAAATAAGTTATAATCTATAACCCTCTCTAAATTATCACTCCTCTACAGGAGGAGGGCATTTACCGCAGGACTGCAATCTCCTCCACTATAATTATGGTTACGCTCCTCTACTTTCTCAGCTGCTTATCCCTTCCTCCTCTATCTATCCCCCTCGCCCTGTTTTTTTTTTTTTGGGCGAGGGGGGGGATAGATATTGGAGGATAGAATTTTCCTCCTTTCTCAAGTTTTATTGTGAACCGGCGTGATGTGCCCGCACGAACACCGGTATATTAAAAAGCTGTTAAATAAAATAAAATACCTGCAGATTCTCTGCCCGGGACCCCGTCGCTCACTCGTGTGACCTCTTCTCCCCCCCCCCCCCCCCCCTGCAGGCGGAGGAGCAAGCGGGGCCGTGTGGCAGACATGGACGGGATGCTGGAAATGTTTCACTGCCCTTACGAAGGATGCAGCCAGGTCTACGTGGCACTCAGCAGCTTCCAGGTAACCCTGCTGATGCAGCCTGCACTGCCCCTGTGTGTGTGTGTGAGTGAATAAGAACATAAGAACCTGCCATACTGGGTCAGAGCAAGGGTCCATCAAGCCCAGCATCCTGTTTCCAACAGAGGCCAATCCAGGCCACAAGATCCTGGCAAGTACCCAAAAACTAAGAAGATCCCATGCTACTGATGCAATTAATAGCAGTGGCTATTCCCTAAGTAAACCTTGAGTACTAAATGTGAATTAAGAACATAAGAAATTGCCATGCTGGGTCAGACCAAGGGTCCATCAAGCCCAGCATCCTGTTTCCAACAGAGGCCAATCCAGGCCACAAGAACCTGGCAAGTACCCAAAAACTAAGAAGATCCCATGCTACTGATGCAATTAATAGCAGTGGCTATTCCCTAAGTAAACCTTGAGTACTAAATGTGAATTAAGAACATAAGAAAATGCCATACTGGGTCAGACCAAGGGTCCATCAAGCCCAGCATCCTGTTTCCAACAGAGGCCAATCCAGGCCATAAGAACCTGGCAATTACCCAAACACTAAGAAGATCCCATGCTACTGATGCAATTAATAGCAGTGGCTATTCCCTAAGTAAACCTTGAGTACTAAATGTGAATTAAGAACATAAGAAAATGCCATACTGGGTCAGACCAAGGGTCCATCAAGCCCAGCATCCTGTTTCCAACAGAGGCCAATCCAGGCCATAAGAACCTGGCAATTACCCAAACACTAAGAAGATCCCATGCTACTGATGCAATTAATAGCAGTGGCTATTCCCTAAGTAAACTTGATTAATAGCAGTTAATGGACTCCTCCTCCAAGAACTTATCCAAACCTTTTTTAAACCCAGCTACACTAACTGCTCTAACCACATCCTAACATTCAGAAAAAAACTCAAGACGTGGCTCTTTCACCAAGCATTCGGGGATCCCCAAGATAATCACTAGATGCCCTGATCTTATCTGGACAATGGTCTTTGATCTTCATGAACGATGGACTATGGCACTGCTAGGTTAAAGCACCTGTAGCTTTAACCTGTATTCTCTATTGTTTTTTCTTGTTTATTATCCGCCTTTACCTTCCAGCTACGTAAGCTTCCAAGTTCTTACCCCTTGTTGAATGTAACTTTGCCTTATTTCACCTCTTTTGTTTAATTTAGTTCCGCTTCAGTTATACCCTTGTTTAAATGTAAACCGATCCGATATGGTTATTACTATGAAGGTCGGTATAAAAAAGTGTTAAATAAAATAAATCCTCTGGCAACAAATTCCAGAGCTTTATTGTGCGTGAGTAAAAAAGAATTTTCTCCGATTAGTCTTAAATGTGCCCCATGCTAACTTCATGGAGTGCCCCCTAGTCTTTCTATTATTCGAAAGTGTAAATAACAGATTCACATCTACCCGTTCTAGACCTCTGATGATCTTAAACACCTCTATCATATCCCCCCTCAGCCGTCTCTTCTCCAAGCTGAAAAGTCCTAACCTCTTCAGTCTTTCCTCATAGGGGAAGCTGTTCCATTCCCCTTATTTGGTAGCCTCTCTGTACCTTCTCCATCACAATTATATCTTTTCTGAGATGTGGCGACCAGAATTGTACACAGTATTCAAGGTGTGGTCTCACCATGCAGCGATACAGAGGCATTATGACATTTTCCGTTTTATTACCCATTCCCTTCCTAATAATTCCCAACATTCTGTTTGCTTTTTGACTGCCGCAGCACACTGAGCCGACGATTTCAATGTATTTAATTATTTAGTTTTCTATATTGTCACAGAGACGAGCCATCGTAATGGTTTACAATATAATACAAAAAACAGCCATTAAAATAAATCAGGGCTATCCATTATGATGCCTACTGTATTTTCCAGCGAATAAGACGACCCCCCCCCCCTTTTTATACACATTTTTGAGAAAAAATAATTTTACACTCAAACAGGAGCAACCCTATCTATGAAAGGGCAACACTACAAATACCGTATATCAGGCCCTAAAAACCATTACACCTCTTATTAGGAAAACAGAACTAGCAAGCAACTATAGATCCCCACAGAGAAATAATTGTAAAACTATACTAATAAGCAGAATAAATGTTTCAAAACAGCTATGAACAGAATAACATCCAACAATTAAAAACTCATAACTATTAAACATTCTCCAAACACCAATAAAATATTTCAAAAAAAGCAGACACATCACATAATATTAAATAATTAAAATGGCAGTCAATCAAGAAAAATAAACTTAAAGCCACCTTTACTTACCCCCTCCAGCAGCTCTCCTACTCCTCTTCCATGCAGGCCGTAACACACACCAGAAGCAGCAGTAGTGGCTAAGCTCTATACTCATGGTCCTCTTCCTTAGTACCCATGACTCTCACATACACACCATACCAGTCATGCCCCCATGACCAGTTTCTGTCTCTCACAGACTGTTTGGGAGATGATTGGTGTTTCTCACACACAAGTCACCTTCCTGAACAGTTTCTCTCATGCCATACACACAGGCTTCCCACTTCCATGCTCTCTCTCACATAATCAGGCTTCTTACTCCCATGCTTTCTCACATACCCAGATTTCTCACTTCCATGCCTTTTCTCTCTCTCACACACAATCAGTCACCTCCCTGACTAATGTCTCACACTCTCACATACACATCAGTCATCTCTCTGAGCAGTCACTTTCATTGTCTCTCACATACACACACATGAGCTCTCTGACCAGTTTCTCTCAATCAAATGCATTCTCTCACTTACTCACAGGCTGGCTGCTTCTCTCTCTCACTCACTTCCTCTCCCCCCCCCCCCCCCCCCCACACCCCTCCCCGAGCACAAACGGTAGTTGCAGCAGCCGCCTCCTCCAGCCCCCGCAGGCCAAGAAAGAAGAATCCCATCGGCCGCGGGAGGCTCACGCTGCTCTCTCCTTTCCCTATTATCAGCTGCTTCGATTGCTCGGGGGCCGATGCTGCTGTCGCCGCTGCTATTTTTTCCATGCGGCAGGGCTCTTTCTCCTTCCTGCACACCGCATATCACTTCCTGTTCCGGGGGGGGGGCGGGAAGAAGAAAAGGCCCAGCCGCGGATGCCACAGCTTTTTTTTTGCACTGGCAGCAGGGAAGGAAGAGCAGCGGGAGAGACCGGGAGCACGCGACACCTGTGAGAAGAGCTGCCCTATAAGACTACCCCCGACTTCTGAGAAGATTTTCAGGGGTTAAAAAGTCGTCTTATACGCCGGAAAATACGGTACATCTTTTTCCTGGGTGGTAGCACCTAATATGGAACCCAACATTGTGTAACTACAGCAAGGGTTATTTTTCCCTATATGCATCACCTTGCACTTATCCACATTAAATTTCATCTGCCATTTGGATGCCCAATCTTTCCAGTCTCACAAGGTCTTCCTGCAATTTATCACAATCTGCTTGTGATTTAACTACTCTGAACAATTTTGTGTCATCTGCAAACTTGATTATCTCACTCGTCGTATTTCTTTCCAGATCATTTATAAATATATTGAACAGTAAGGGTCCCGATACAGATCCCTGAGGCACTCCACTGTCCACTCCCTTCCACTGAGAAAATTGTCCATTTAATCCTACTCTGTTTCCTGTCTTTTAGCCAGTTTGTAATCCACGAAAGGACATCGCCACCTATCCCATGACTTTTTACTTTTCCTAGAAGCCTCTCATGAGGAACTTTGTCAAACGCCTTCTGAAAATCCAAGTATACTATATCTACCGGTTCACCTTTATCCACATGTTTATTAACTCCTTCAAAAAAGTGAAGCAGATTTGTGAGGCAAGACTTGCCCTGGGTAAAGCCATGCTGACCTTGTTCCATTAAACAATGTCTTTCTATATGTTCTGTGATTTTTGACGTTTAGAACACTTTCCACTATTTTTCCTGGCACTTGAAGTCAGGCTCACCGCTCACGTGAAAATGCCGACTGGCTGACCGCAGCCCTCCGCGTCCCTAACAAAAAACTGAGATGGGCTAATAAAGCCTTACTGTCCATCCCCCTCCATCAAAACAGCCAAACTTAACCCAAGTTAAGGGAAAGAGCCCTCTCCTTAGCAGGCCCTGTGCTATGCAACTCCACGCCCGTGGAGATCCGCCTACAAAGAGACATCAAAACCTTCAGAAAACGTTTAAAGACATTGGTTATTCAAACAGGCGTAGAACACAGGGAATAAGAAAAGCGACTGGCAGCTCACCCTAAACACACGGCCCAAACCAACACGGGTACACGTTCTATTTTAATCATTGGAATAAGATGACATAGTTTCTCTTATTCCTGCTCGAAATAAGCGGACATAACACATCCAATTATGAGGGTTTTTTTTTTTATCACTGCTTGGTTACCGTAAAGTCTTGGCACGTGCATAACGATAGAATTCATAACCTTTTCCAAGATTATTATTTGTGCCTTATTGTGAACCGTTCCGATGGTACCTAACTTAGTGAGGGCACGGAAAAGTTTTTTTTTAAATCTTTTTTTTTTTATTAAATTTTTTTTTAATGCGCATCAAGAAAATCTCTTGAAAATATCATTACGTACATTCATAACACTTATCCAGAAATCCACATTTTTTTTAAAAGAAAAAAAAGACCATGTATACAATTTTCAAGCCCACAATACACAAGATCCAAGTGAAGATCATAAACTTAAATCAATTTAAATTCACTCTTTTGGCGCTGGCAGGAGCTAATTTTTAATATTGAAGGGTGGAGAAACGCAGACCTTCCAAGGTTTTGGAGCCGATTAATGCACAGGACTAACAGCCTAAGCCACAGAATTTTCACATACAAACTGCGTTAGTTGCGAGGGTAAAAAAAAAAAAATAAATAGGATTTATCTCTAAACTTAATTAAACGACGACAGGGGAATCTTAATGTAAAGGTTGCCCCTATCTGCAAAACCTTCTTTTCCGTGTGGTTTTAGATCCATCGGGAAATATCCTCACTTGAAGCCCCATAAATTTCTCCAAACGATGTTTAAAATATGGTTTTCAGGATCCATGCTTTATCCGTCTCCCACGCAAAGTTTTGCTATCAAGGTGGCAGCTTGTGCTGGGGCCTGATGTGAGGTTTCCAAGAAAGTCCCTAAGATTTAACCCTATATTTTCAATTTTCTCCTTAAATACTTCTTTCTGAGAGTTAGAAAGTTTTCTTGAATCCTCTCTTCCTGGTTATATAAAATACCTTTTTGGTTAATGGAGGAATTTGCTCAGGAGGTATTTTCAAAACATCTGGTGCATGTTTACAAAACATCTCTCTGGGGGGGGTTTATGAACCACTTATGGAAAATTTAATTATTCAAAGATTCTTGTGGGTTTTTTTTCCAGCAGATTTTCCATACTCTCTCAATTTTATTTAGCAGTGTTTATATATTTATTTATTTAGTTAGTTAGTTAGCAGTGTTTATATATTTGTCTTTCACAAATTGTTCTTGCTGATATTTAACAGATTCAAAAAAAGCTTTTTCCCTCCCAGTCTCTCCACCAGCCTTAGCTTTCACAGTATTTTCCAGGGACTTCATTCTGACTTCAGGATCCTCAACTTTCTTTTTTTTTTTTTTAATGGCTCAAGTCTGTTGTATCATTAAATGGCCCGGCTCTACCATTGTTTCCCATAGAGATTCTAATGTGATCTGTGTTTGGTTTTAAAGGGCAATAAAACTTTTTTTACACTTATCTGTTGTGGTGTGGAGGTCCTTTCCCTATGACTCGACTCCAGTATACCTCCGAGGTGCGCCTCAAGCAGGTCAGGCTGTTCTTCTAAGCCGCTTTTCCCCCGGAGGTGAACTCCCTGGCCGGCTGGTCCTGCCGGGTTACCGTCCCGGGTCCCGCAGCAGCGCAGGGATCCCTCGCTGCCTCCCCCTGCAGCGGGGACAGGGTGACAGCAAAAGTCCGGCGGGGAACTCTGCTCCTCCTTTCCCCCGCGACTCTTCTTCCGATGCTCGAGCTCCTCGCACGACGTCGGGCGTCCATGGGGCCGAAATCTGGCGTTTCGGGGAGTAGCCCCAGGTAATGCTTTCTCCCGGGCGCCCCTCTTCCTAGCCGAATGTGGCATTTTCGCAAAGTAAGATTAGGAAAAAATTACAGGAGGTAAAGCTCCACGCTCTCAGTGCTGCATCACGATGGCCATAGAAAATTTTTTAAATAAATAAAATAGTTACCCTGATTGCCCCTGGAGCCCTTTTTAAATATTGGGGTTATAGTGGCGACCCTTGTCTTCAGGTACAATGGATGATTTTAATGATAGGTTACAAGTTTTAACTAAGAGATCAGAAATTTCATTTCTGAGTTCCTTCAGTACACTAGGATGCATACCATCCGGTCCAGGTGATTTGCTACTCTTTAGTTTGTCAATCTGGCCTACCACATCTTCTAGGCTCACAGTGTGTGAGTGTGAAGCTTGCACTGCTGCCGGTGCTGGTGCAATGCGTGTGTGTCTGTGTGTTGTTTGTTGCAGGTTTTTTTGTAGCAGTGTTCAGCGTATCTTGTTTTATGTTCTCTCCCTAGAATCACGTTAACCTCGTGCACCGGAAAGGGAAAACGAAAGTGTGTCCCCACCCGGGGTGTGGCAAGAAGTTTTATTTATCCAACCACCTGCGGCGGCACATGATCATTCACTCAGGTACCTGCCGTTCGCCCAGCGTGGTCTGATGGCATCCCGGGGACCTGCCTCCCTTGTGGAGCGAGCGTGCTGGGTTTTCAGAGGCCCCGGTTACTACCGGCGTCTGACGCAGGAGGTGGTGGCCTCTGGCGCACGTGTGCCCTGGAATTTGTTGGGGAGGATGCTCGGCGCGCGAGGCTGCAGCCCCTGGGTGTTGCAGGGTTGGATGGATGTGGCCTGTGAGCAGTCTCGTGCGCTCTTGCTGTCTCTCTCACTGCAGGCGTGCGGGAGTTTATCTGCGAGACCTGCGGCAAATCCTTCAAGAGGAAGAACCACCTGGAGGTCCATCGAAGGACGCACACAGGGGAGACCCCTCTGCAGTAAGTTCCCCGCCGCGGCCTCTGCCCCTCTCTCTCTCTCTCTCGGGCAGGTGCAACCTGTGGCTGCCCGTGCCGCTGACCCCCCTCTCTCTCGCAGTGCCGCGTGCAACCTGTGGCTGCCCATGCTGCTGACCTACTCGCTCTCTCTCGCAGCTGCAACCTGTGGCTGCCTGTGACGCTGACCCACCTCTCTCTCTCTCGCTGTGCTGATGACCCCTCTCTCTGTCCCTCTCTCTGACAGGTGTGAGATCTGTGGCTATCAGTGCCGGCAGCGGGCCTCGCTGAACTGGCACATGAGGAAGCACATGACGGAAGTTCACTACAACTTCACCTGCGAGTACTGCGGGAAGCCCTTTGAGAAGCTGGACAGTGTCAAGTTTCACAAACTGAAGAGCCACCCGGACTCCAAGCCCCCCTGAGCCTGCTGCCCCTCGGCACCATAAATTTTTTTTTTTTGGTTCCTCTTTTTATTTATTTAAGTGTGAGGTGGACTGCAGTGTGGCCTCCTCCCTCTTCCGAAGGCCCCTGTGGGGGGAAGGCCCCGGCCTGGACTCTGGGGTCGCAGGACATGGCCGTCCCCTCGGCCTCCTTTTTCCCTGGAGTGAGACTTTCCTCTTTCTCGTCGCTTGCACACCCTGCGCCCCGGTTGCGTTGCTGCGGTGGTGGAGGGAGGCGCGTGGGGTGAGGGAGGAAGGGGTTGCGGGGGGAGCAGGCACACGAGTGTTGGAAAGTGGAAATGATAACTCTATAAATACATTAAAGGGCCCAGCGTGGGTGCAATGCAGGAGCAGTGTGTGAGAGAAACCCAATCCCTTACTGTAAGGTAGGGGGAGATCCTGGAAGCGGGGCTTGTGTCAAACTGACCTCTGCTAGCCCGGTCAGCGCCACACAGGTCTCCCCCCCCCCTCCATGGCATGAGAGAGGATCATCTCCTTCCCCCTGAGGGAGGGCGCCCTGTGCTGTTTGAAGGTCTCTCTCCCCCCTATCTCACCTTCCCTGCCATGGACTCCTCTTCCCCCCACCTACAGCCAAGAGCGCAGGTCACAGAGTCTGGTGTGCTCTCCCTCCCCCTCTATGCACCTGCGGGGGGGTGGGGGGGGGGGTCCTGGAGAGAGTTAAACTCCTCCCCTGGCTGGGACAGAAATTAGCTCTCAGCTAGCCTGGGCGGGAGCCGCTCCTGGGGGCTGCATCCACCTGGTGCCTCTCTTTCTGTGTGGCCGCCAGGCACTTCCCCCTGAGCCTGCTCTGCGTGGGGCGGGGGAGAGAGCGGGGCTGCTTCGCTGTCCTCTTATCTTCTTCCCCGGATCATCTTCTCAGCCTCCTGCCACTGGGAGCCTATCCCTGCACCACTGCTCCAGCGAGGAGAGTACCTGCAGTTAGGGGTCCTGGATCTGGCCAGGGCCTGTGACTGACGACTCCTCCCCATCCAGAGCGTGAAGACCTGACCCTGCCCGCACGCAAAGCTGTGGCTGCCAGCTTTGCAAAGGAAGCCCATGTGCTTGGGGGGGGGGGGGGGTGTTTCCGCCTCCGCCTCCTCGCTTTCCGGGCAGGAGAAGGGATCAGGCCAGGTTCTGCCGCGTGCAGTCCTGCCTCTGCTCAGTAGGTGGCGCCAGAGCCCGGGGAATTCCCTGCCCTGGGAGGATGGGCAGAGCACCCGCCTCCCTCGCCGTCACATGCTCCACGCAAGCCAGCAATCCAGCAGGAGCAGGGGATGGACTCCAGAACGCAGGTCCTCTGCTTTCTCCTCGCCGGCAGCTGCTCCTCGCAGCCTCTCTCCCTGCTTATAATGGATTTGTATTGTTCCTCCCGCGGATGCCAGCTTCTCTTTTTTTTTTCCCTTTGCAATGGCTACTGAAAAGGTCTGATCTATGGAACAGGAACAGCCCAGGCAATGGCACTGCGAGTTTTCAACTGGTCCACGTATTTCCCCCACCCCGACAAACATGAGGGCCTGTCTGCTCTGCCCATCCACACCAACAACTCAACTCTACCATCCCTTCCACTTCCTTAGAGAGGCCACGGGCTTGTCCCCTCTTTTCCTGAACTCAAATACTGTCCTTGTCTCACTACCCCCACTGGGAGGCAGTTCCACACATTCACCTCCCTCTCTGTAAAGAAACATTTCCTAAAATTATTCCGGAGTCTACCCCCCTGACCCCTCCCATGACCCCTCCTCATGCTAGAGGCTCAGCTCCTGTGCATGGAAACCTCTGAGATATCTGAATGTCTCTATCCTATCTCCCCTCTCCTCCAGGGTGCATCATGTTTAGATCTTTAACTCTATCCCCATGTGCTTTAGGATGAAGACCACTGACCATGTTAGCAGCCTCCTTTCCATTGATAGAGGCTCAGCTCCTGTGCATGGAAACCTCTGAGATATCTGAATGTCTCTATCCTATCTCCCCTCTCCTCCAGGGTGCATCATGTTTAGATCTTTAACTCTCTCCCCATGTGCTTTAGGATGAAGACCACTGACCATGTTAGCAGCCTCCCTCTGGAGCGACTCCATCCTGTTTCTATCCTTTTGAAGGTGGGGTCTCCAGAATTGTACTCAGTATTCCCAGTGAGGTCGCACCAGGGACCTATACAGGGGCAGCATCCCCTCCCTTTTTCTGCTGACCATTCCTCCCCCTATGTTTGAAAGTCTTGGTACTAAAAAAGCAAGAGGTGCCACAAGCCAGGAGTGGGGTGCATTGGCAGAGCTGTGTGTGGGGTCTCAGTACTGGAATAGCAGGGGGTGCTGCAGGGCAGGAGTGAGGTGCATTGGCAGAGCTGTGTGTGGGGTCTCAGTACTGGAATAGCAGGGGGTGCTGCAGGGCAGGAGTGAGGTGCATTGGCAGAGCTGTGTGTGAGGGTCTCAGTACTGGAAGAGCAGGAGGTGCTGCAGGGCAGGAGTGAGGTGCATTGGCAGAGCTGTGTGTGAGGGTCTCAGTACTGGAATAGCAGGGGGTGCTGCAGGGCAGGAGTGAGGTGCATTGGCAGAGCTGTGTGTGAGGGTCTCAGTACTGGAATAGGGGGTGCTGCAGGGCAGGAGTGAAGTGCATTGGCAGAGCTGTGTGTGAGGGTCTCAGTACTGGAATAGCAGGGGGTGCCGCAGGGCAGGAGTGAGGTGCATTGGCAGAGCTGTGTGTGAGAGTCTCAGTACTGGAATAGCAGGAGGTGCTGCAGGGCAGGAGTGAGGTGCATTGGCAGAGCTGTGTGTGAGGGTCTCAGTACTGGAATAGCAGGAGGTGCTGCAGGGCAGGAGGGAGGTGCATTGGCAGAGCTGTGTGTGAGAGTCTCAGTACTGGAATAGCAGGAGGTGCTGCAGGGCAGGAGTGAGGTGCATTGGCAGAGCTGTGTGTCAGGGTCTCAGTACTGGAATAGCAGGAGGTGCTGCAGGGCAGGAGTGAGGTGCATTGGTAGAGCTGTGTGTGAGGGTCTCAGTACTGGAAAGGCAGGGGTTGCTGCAGGGCAGGAGGGAGGTGCATTGGCAGAGCTGATAGTAACTGAGCTGTGACTTGAGGGGTAAAGCCTGGGATAAGCACAGAGGATCCTTAGCTGTGAGGGGTAAAGCCTGGGATAAGCACAGAGGATCCTTAGCTGTGAGGGAGTGAGGGGTAAAGCCTGGGATAAGCACAGAGGATCCTTAGCTGTGGGGGGAGTGAGGGGTAAAGCCCGGGATAAGCACAGAGGATCCTCAGCAGTGGGGACAGAGCTGGCACTTTTGCCTCAAGGAGTCCAGTTGATGTTTCTCTGCTCCCTGCAGCACTGGCTGGTGATAATGTGCCTTCTGCATTGCTGGTTGACCTTGCGCTGTCCTCCGGCTGAGGCAGGCTGCAGGCCCCTGGGGAGTGCATCGCCTCCAGACAGCCTGCAGCTAATGGCAGTGTTTAGGAAGCGAGAGAGAGAGAGTGTGTGTATGTATCAAAGAGAGAGTGTCAGTGTGTGTGAGTGAGTGAGTGTGTGTGTGTATCAGAGAGAGAGAGAGAGAGAAAGTGTGAGTGTGTGTATCAGAGAGAGAGAGAGAGAGAAAGTGTGAGTGTGTGTATCAGAGAGAGAGAGAAAGTGTGAGTGTGTGTATCAGAGAGTGTGTGTATCAGAGAGTGTGTGTATCAGAGAGAGAGAGAAAGTGTGAGTGTGTGTGTATCAGAGAGAGAGAGAAAGTGTGTGTGTGTGTATCAGAGAGAGAGAGAAAGTGTGTGTGTGTGTGTGTGTAAGTGTGTGTATCAGAGAGAGAGTGTGTGTGTAAGAGAGAGAAAGTGTGTGTGTGTAAGTGTGTGTATCAGAGAGAGAGAGAAAGTGTGTGTGTAAGTGTGTGTTTCAGAGAGAGAGTGTGTGTGTAAGAGAGAGAGAAATTGTGTGTGTGTGTAAGTGTGTGTATCAGAGAGAGTGTGTGTGTGTGTATCAGAGAGAGAGAGAAAGTGTGTGTGTGTGTGTAAGTGTGTGTATCAGAGAGAGTGTGTGTGTAAGAGAGAGAGAAAGTGTGTGTGTGTGTAAGTGTGTGTATCAGAGAGAGAGTGTGTGTGTAAGAGAGAGAGAAAGTGTGTGTGTGTGTGTAAGTGTGTGTATCAGAGAGAGTGTGTGTGTGTGTG
>NW_021820983.1:56918-124450 GCF_901001135.1 Rhinatrema bivittatum
ATCTTCCTGCACTGAGACACACACAGCTCTGCCAATGCCCCTCACTCCTGCCCTGCAGCACCTCCTGCTATTCCAGTACTGAGACCCTCACACACAGCTCTGTCAATGCACCTCACTCCTGCCCTGCAGCACCCCCTGCTATTCCAGTACTGAGACCCTCACACCACAGCTCTGCCATGCTCCTCACTCCTGCCCTGCAGCACCTCCTGCTATTCCAGTACTGAGACCCTCACACACAGCTCTGCCAATGCACCTCACTCCTGCCCTGCAGCACCCCTGCTATTCCAGTACTGAGACCCTCACACACAGCTCTGCCAATGCTCCTCACTCCTGCCCTGCAGCACCTCCTGCTATTCCAGTACTGAGACCCTCACACGCAGCTCTACCAATGCACCTCACTCCTGCCCTGCAGCACCTCCTGCTATTCCAGTAATGAGACCCTCACACACACACAGCCTCTGCCAATGCACCTCACTCCTGCCCTGCAGGCACCCCCTGCTATTCCAGTACTGAGACCCTCACACACAGCTCTGCCAATGCACCTCACCCCTGCCCTGCAGCACCCCCTGCTATTCCAGTACTGAGACCCTCACACACAGCTCTGCCAATGCACCTCACTCCTGCCCTGCAGCACCCCCTGCTATTCCAGTACTGAGACCCTCACACACAACCCAGCTCTGCCAATGCACCTCACTCCTGCCCTGCAGCACCTCCTGCTATTCCAGTACTGAGACCCTCACACACAGCTCTGCCAATGCACCTCACTCCTGCCCTGCAGCACCTCCTGCTATTCCAGTACTGAGACCCTCACACACAGCTCTGCCAATGCACCTCACTCCTGCCCTGCAGCACCTCCTGCTATTCCAGTACTGAGACCCTCACACACAGCTCTACCAATGCACCTCACTCCTGCCCTGCAGCACCTCCTGCTATTCCAGTACTGAGACCTCACACACAGCTCTACCAATGCACCTCACTCCTGCCCTGCAGCACCCCCCTGCTATTCCAGTACTGAGACCCCACACACAGCTCTGCCCATGCACCTCACTCCTGCCCCTGCAGCACCTCCTGCTATTCCAGTACTGAGACCCTCACACACAGCTCTACCAATGCACCTCACTCCTGCCCTGCAGCACCTCCTGCTATTCCAGTACTGAGACCCTCACACACAGCTCTGCCAATGCCCCTCACTCCTGCCCTGCAGCACCTCCTGCTATTCCAGTACTGAGACCCTCACACACAGCTCTGTCAATGCACCTCACTCCTGCCCTGCAGCACCCCCTGCTATTCCAGTACTGAGACCCTCACACACAGCTCTGCCAATGCTCCTCACTCCTGCCCTGCAGCACCTCCTGCTATTCCAGTACTGAGACCCTCACACACAGCTCTGCCAATGCACCTCACTCCTGCCCTGCAGCACCCCCTGCTATTCCAGTACTGAGACCCTCACACACAGCTCTGCCAATGCTCCTCACTCCTGCCCTGCAGCACCTCCTGCTATTCCAGTACTGAGACCCTCACACGCAGCTCTACCAATGCACCTCACTCCTGCCCTGCAGCACCTCCTGCTATTCCAGTACTGAGACCCTCACACACACACAGCTCTGCCAATGCACCTCACTCCTGCCCTGCAGCACCCCCTGCTATTCCAGTACTGAGACCCTCACACACAGCTCTGCCAATGCACCTCACCCCTGCCCTGCAGCACCCCCTGCTATTCCAGTACTGAGACCCCTCACACACAGCTCTGCCAATGCACCTCACTCCTGCCCTGCAGCACCCCCTGCTATTCCAGTACTGAGACCCTCACACACACACAGCTCTGCCAATGCACCTCACTCCTGCCCTGCAGCACCTCCTGCTATTCCAGTACTGAGACCCTCACACACAGCTCTGCCAATGCACCTCACTCCCTGCCCTGCAGCACCTCCTGCTATTCCAGTACTGAGACCCTCACACACAGCTCTGCCAATGCACCTCACTCCTGCCCTGCAGCACCTCCTGCTATTCCAGTACTGAGACCCTCACACACAGCTCTACCAATGCACCTCACTCCTGCCTGCAGCACCTCCTGCTATTCCAGTACTGAGACCCTCACACACAGCTCTACCAATGCACCTCACTCCTGCCCTGCAGCACCCCCTGCTATTCCAGTACTGAGACCCCACACACAGCTCTGCCCATGCACCTCACTCCTGCCCTGCAGCACCTCCTGCTATTCCAGTACTGAGACCCTCACACACAGCTCTACCAATGCACCTCACTCCTGCCCTGCAGCACCTCCTGCTATTCCAGTACTGAGACCCTCACACACAGCTCTGCCAATGCACCTCACTCCTGCCCTGCAGCACCTCCTGCTATTCCAGTACTGAGACCCTCACACACAGCTCTACCAATGCACCTCACTCCTGCCCTGCAGCACCCCCTGCTATTCCAGTACTGAGACCCCACACACAGCTCTGCCAATGCACCTCACTCCTGCCCTGCAGCACCCCCTGCTATTCCAGTACTGAGACCCTCACACACAGCTCTGCCAATGCACCTCACTTCTGCCCTGCAGCACCTCCTGCTATTCCAGTACTGAGACCCTCACACACAGCTCTGCCAATGCACCTCACTCCTACCCTGCAGCACCTCCTGCTATTCCAGTACTGAGACCCTCACACACAGCTCTGCCAATGCACCTCACTCCTACCCTGCAGCACCCCCTGCTATTCCAGTACTGAGACCCTCACACACAGCTCTGCCAATGCACCTCACTCCTGCCCTGCAGCACCCCCTGCTATTCCAGTACTGAGACCCTCACACACAGCTCTGCCAATGCACCTCACTCCTGCCCTGCAGCACCCCCTGCTATTCCAGTACTGAGACCCTCACACACAGCTCTGCCAATGCACCTCACTCCTGCCCTGCAGCACCTCCTGCTATTCCAGTACTGAGACCCTCACACACAGCTCTACCAATGCACCTCACTCCTGCCCTGCAGCACCCCCTGCTATTCCAGTACTGAGACCCCACACACAGCTCTGCCAATGCACCTCACTCCTGCCCTGCAGCACCCCCTGCTATTCCAGTACTGAGACCCTCACACACAGCTCTGCCAATGCACCTCACTTCTGCCCTGCAGCACCTCCTGCTATTCCAGTACTGAGACCCTCACACACAGCTCTGCCAATGCACCTCACTCCTACCCTGCAGCACCTCCTGCTATTCCAGTACTGAGACCCTCACACACAGCTCTGCCAATGCACCTCACTCCTACCCTGCAGCACCCCCTGCTATTCCAGTACTGAGACCCTCACACACAGCTCTGCCAATGCACCTCACTCCTGCCCTGCAGCACCCCCTGCTATTCCAGTACTGAGACCCTCACACACAGCTCTGCCAATGCACCTCACTCCTGCCCTGCAGCACCCCCTGCTATTCCAGTACTGAGACCCTCACACACAGCTCTGCCAATGCACCTCACTCCTGCCCTGCAGCACCTCCTGCTATTCCAGTACTGAGACCCTCACACACAGCTCTGCCAATGCACCTCACTCCTGCCCTGCAGCACCACCTGCTATTCCAGTACTGAGACCCTCACACACAGCTCTGCCAATGCACCTCACTCCTGCCCTGCAGCACCCCCCTGCTATTCCAGTACTGAGACCCTCACACACAGCTCTGCCAATGCACCTCACTCCTGCCCTGCAGCACCTCCTGCTATTCCAGTACTGAGACCCTCACACACAGCTCTGCCAATGCACCTCACTCCTGCCCTGCAGCACCTCCTGCTATTCCAGTACTGAGACCCTCACACACAGCTCTACCAATGCACCTCACTCCTGCCCTGCAGCACCCCCTGCTGTTCCAGTACTGAGACCCTCACACACAGCTCTGCCAATGCACCCTCCCTCCTCCAGGGGTCCTCAGCGAGCCCTGCTCCCAGCTGTGCAAGTTATCACATCGCTGATGAGCCCCAGGCCTACTTAACACAGCCTGTCCAGTGTCTTGGTGCCTCTTCATTGAGTCACTTCAGCTCTTTAACCTGGCCATCTCCTTCTTGTTATTCTTTCCTGCTTTGCAGCCTACCCAGGCCTCCTGCCTTGCCTTGTGGCCGCTCTTGGCCTCTTGCTTTGCTCTGTGGCCTATCTTGGCTCCTACCTTGTAGCCTTCCAAGATTCCTTGCCTTGCTTCGTGGCCTCCTGGGCCTCTCTGGCCTGCCTTGTTGCCTCCGGGCCTACTAGAGTTACCTTGTCCAGTCTTGTGGGTTTTCTTGTTCCCTGTTGCCTGTCCAGTCCAGTCCCTCTATGTTTTCCCAGGCCGTGCCCCTTGCCTCCGGTCCTGACCTTGCCCTCAACTCTAGCCTTGTCTCCGGCCAAGCCAGTACCTGGACTCAGCAACCAGCTTGTGCTTGCCGCCGGCTCTCAGCCTGGTCCAAATTCCAGTAATGATGTTCATAAGAACATAAGAAATTGCCATGCTGGGTCAGACCAAAGGTCCATCAAGCCCAGCATCAGGTGTCCAGTAGTGGCCAATCCAAATCATCTTAAATAGATCCCAAGCTACTAATCCCTATTGATTAATATCAGTTTATGGACCTCTGCCCTAGGAACTTATCCAAACCTTTTTTTTAAACCCAGTTACACTAACCGCCTTAACCGCATCCTCTGGCAATGAATTCCAGAGCTTTATTGTGCGCCGAGTTCACTCTTGCCAAGCGGATCCACCGTCTCTACCTCTAGCAGCAGGACCTGCAATCTGCTGAGAAGCAGATCTGACACAGTCGTCGCCCCCCCTTCCCTCTCGTTGTTTCCTTGCTGCATGAAGCAGCCATTGATGGCGTCTGGGAACTTTTCCCTCCCTGGCTTGTCCTGCTGCGACGTTCACCCCCCCATCAAGACTCGGACAGCTGAAGTCTCCCCTCACCACCAGTATCGAGCAGTCATCTTCTTCCCAGTGCCCTTTCAGAAGCTTTCACTTCTCTTGGGTCCGTTTTCCATCTTGCGTGAGATCTTCGGCTTCGATCCGTTTAAGGGGGCTGGGAAGTACTCACACTTCATACCTTTTCTCTCTGGGGATTGCTAACTCAGGTAAACATTTCCCAGAATTGTTGTCTGTGGGCCTCCTCTAATTTTTTTCCTTCGTGCGTTCTGATTTTTTTTTTTTCCCCCGTTTTGGGGTGTTTTTCTCGGGGGGATTTTTTTGTATCGACCCCCTCCCCCCACGTACGTACGTACACACCCCCCCCGCAGCGCTCCCTGCCGCTCGTGCACGGTCCGCTCTCGCCGGTCACGCTTACCGATGTCTTTGAACTGACGGTAGGCGTAGGTGACGCACAGGAAGGACTGCCCGTTGTGCCGGCCGCTCCCTGGCCAGCTGAATCCCTCCTTCGCCGGGGGCGGAAAGTGAGGCGCGCTGTGCACCAACCAGAAGCCTTGGGCTTTATCCAGGAGGACGACGCCTGAGATGCAAACGCACGCACGCGTGTGCGCAAACAGAGAAAGAGAGAAAACAGACACGACGCATTAAATTCCTGCAGATTATGAATCCCGGAGGGGGTCCTGCAGACTTTTAAACCCTAATTAAAAATATGTATTTTTTTTTTTGGTGTTTCTGTGGCGTCACTGGGCTTCCCAGGGGAGCGGACGGCGTTGCCCTGCGCCGGCCTCACCTTTGGTGTGCCCACCGTTGCTGGGGTCGAATGCCGCGGGGGGCTGGTCGTTGTACAGCACGTGGGCCACATCTTCCTTCTGAAAGAGAGACGGAAAAAGGGCACTTCAGGGGTACAGAGAAGGCCACGAGAAGGGTCGAGGACGTTAATGCCGGCCTGGGAACCTTTTTCCCCTCATCCCGCCCCCCCCCCCCCCCCTCAAGCACACATGCACCCCCCCCCCCCCCCTTTTCTAAAGCCGGCAGTGCTAATAAACCCGACCCGCACCCACCGGCGACAGATCCTCGACCCGATCCTGCCAGTCCCAGAGCCTTACCCGGGTGCCTCTGCTCCCGTAGAGCTGCTGTAGGGTGCGCCCTACCGCCCCCTCTGTGCTGTTAATCAGGGCCTTCCCCGCCTGCCAGCCAGCGCTCCTGGCGTCCTGGTACATGTACCTCAAGCCGCCTTCCAGGGACGTCTTCTCCAGCTTTGGCAGCTTGTAGACGATGAACCTGCAAGGGAGGAGGCGTCACGGTTCAGGCAAGGGATTAACCGGGCCCGGGCCTCATCCTCTTTGAATCCTGGGATCTGCAGCGCAGGACGTCTCCCCCCCCCCCCTCTATAAGTCTCTCTCGGCGCGGCGGCGTCTGGACCCGCGCCGCGCCCTCTCCCGCAGAACGGTGTAGCCCGTGATGTTTATCGTATCGGTTAAGCATTTGTGAAAGACCACGTTTTATGTAAACTTGTCCCGTCTCCGATGGCAAATCCACGGGCCTAGCCCGGAGAGCGGGCCACTAACCCAAGAAGGCAAGAAAGACGGGGACCACCCCCAAGCGCTTGGATTTGTAGGAGGCGGAGGGAAGGAAGCGGAAATGCTTGGAATATCTCCACGGGGCTTCAATAACGGCGCGGGAAGGAGGGATCTTCCACGGGAGAGGAGATTCGAGGACGAGGGGGGGGGCTACTCAAATGCACAAAAAAAAACAAAAACCAGAGAGAAAGAGTCCTCGTAACCTGGGGCAGGGCATCGCTTGCCGGGCGGGGGCGGGGGGGGGGGGGGGGTTCAGCCTGCGATCTCCGTTTATTCTTTTTTTTTTTCCCCATTCCCTCCCTCACATCGTTCACCGCCACCACCGACACCGCCAAGCACTCACCAGTCCACGGGCCGCCCGCTGTCCCCATAGCAGGAGATGCCCGCCCCGGCCCGGCAGGCCAGGCAGGCCAGGGCGAGAAGGCGGAGGGCGGCCAGGGGCGAGGCGGGCGAGCGCTGCGGCCTCATCCTGTGGAGGGGGGGGGGGGAGAAGGGGGGAAAAGGTGCCCGTTACCCATCAGATGCAGAGCAGACTTGCTTAAGATGCGTAAATCCAGGTGCAGGCGTTTCGCGGGATCGATTCCCCCCCCCCCCCCCCCCGCTCCCTTCAGTTGTAGATAAAACAGAGGAGAGCTTTTCCCCAGTCAGACTCCCGTGGCCTATGAACACAGAAATGTTATTTACTTATCCCCTCCCTGGAGTGACACTCGGCTCTCAAGCTCCAGCTCTGCAGGTTAAGGAAGGAGCCACAAGGACAAATATCCCACTTCCATCCCTCCCTCCCCCCCCCCAAAAAAAAAGCCATTTCCCGTCTCCACCCGCACCAGCCCTTCATCCCAGTTCTGCAAGCCTGAAAGATGTTTCCCAGTCACAGAAGCGGACGCTTCCAGGGCGAATTCCCCCCCCTCGCACCTCCGCGGATCCTGCTGTGGAGGAGCCCTGACAGGAGGAAGCGATGCCTTGCACCGCTCCACTTCCTGTATCCTGGGCAGAGGAGATCACGTGCCCGGCCCATCACGTGCAGCTCGGTCTCCCACCACCCCCCCACCCTCCTCCTCATGAGCTGGTTCAGTAACAATAAGAGAGAAGCCCGGCTCTGCCTGCACGCAAACCTGCATTTCCTCCTACAGTGTGCAAGGTATTAAGATAGCCAGGGGGGGGGGAAGAAATGACTTCCCAGCAAAGAACAAAGAGAAAAAGGGCCTGTGATCCTGGCAGGAAGCCTCTCCCTACAGCAGCAGTGACCGGGGAGACAAGCCCCCTGGTTTCAGATCACACTTCTGCCACTGACACAGTCACTTACCTCCCGCTACCCCAAGGACTCGCTTAAATCCTTAACTCTTTGCGGCAGGGACCGAGTATTTCATGTAAAGATAACAACATAGCAAATGAAAGAAAAGTATTCCTTACAGATCAGTCCAGACCGTGGGTTGTTACCCCCCCGCCCCCTTCCAGCAGATGGAGACAGAGCAAAAACCGAGAGGGCGCTCTCTCAAAACCTGGTGCACCCTCTGTAAACCTTCAGTATTTCTCTGACTCCAGCAGATGAAAGGCCGCTCTCCCATAACCTGGTGCGCCCTCTGTAACCCTTCAGTATTTCTCTGACTCCAGCAGATGGAAGGGCGCTCTCCCATAACCTGGTGCGCCCTCTGTAAACCTTCAGTATTTCTCTGACTCCAGCAGATGGAAGGGCGCTCTCTCATAACCTGGTGCGCCCTCTGTAACCCTTCAGTATTTCTCTGACTCCAGCAGATGGAAGGGCGCTCTCCCATAACCTGGTGCGCCCTCTGTAACCCTTCAGTATTTCTCTGACTCCAGCAGATGGAAGGGCGCTCTCCCATAACCTGGTGCGCCCTCTGTAAACCTTCAGTATTTCTCTGACTCCAGCAGATGGAAGGGCGCTCTCTCATAACCTGGTGCGCCCTCTGTAAACCTTCAGTATTTCTCTGACTCCAGCAGATGGAAGGGCGCTCTCTCATAACCTACCCAATGAAACATTGCTGGCCCACTCTTCAGTTCCCAGGACAGGAGGACGTCTTTCCCTCTTTTACAAGGAGTGGGTCAAAATCACCTCAGACCAGTGGGTCTTGGATATTCTACAGCATGGCTATACTTTAGAATTTGCTCGACCCTTGTCTTCTCCCATGCGGGCTCAGGAAACAGTCCGCAGTGAAATAGATGCTGGATCAGCTTCTGGATTTGGGGGCCATTTTCCCGGTGCAGGAACAAGGGTTCTGCCATTATTCCATCTACTTCATAGTCCCCAAGAAGGAAGACTCCTTCCGACCAATCCTAGATCTCAAGATGGTCAACAGGCCTCTCAAGATACCACACATCAGGTTGGAAACCCTGCGCTCAGTGATTGCCGCGGTGCACCGGGGAGAGTTCCTCGCGTCCTTGGTATTGTCTGAGGCTTATCTTCATATCCCATCCTGAAGGAGCATCAGCACTTCCTTTGCCATTCAGTCTAGCGACCGTTCCTCGTACCTTCACCAAGGTAATGGTAGTGGTGGTGGCAGCTCTACAGAGGGAAGGAATTCTGGTCCATCTCTATCTGGACGACTGGCTCATCTGGGCAAAGTCCAGAGACTTGTGCCAGCACTCGGTGGACAGAGTATTACTCCTCCTCCTCCAATCGCTCGGCTGGATCGTCAAATTTGCCAAGAGCTGCCTCACTCCGTCACAGTCACTCGACTTTCTGGGAGCCCATTTCGACACCAAAGTGGGCACAGTCTCTCTCCGGTTGGATCGGGCCCAATCTCTCCTCACTCAAGTTCAGCGCTTTCGGGACCTCCATTTTCCCACAGCCTGGGACTATCTCCAGGTGCTGGGCTCCATGGCCTCCACGATAGATGTAGTGCCACGGGCATTTACCCACATGCGTCCATTGCAGAGAGTGTTACTCTCCCATTGGAAACCGGCGTCTCGGGAATTTCAGGCTCGCCTGCCAATACCACCCCTAGCCAGGGACGGCCTGACCTGGTGGCTCAACCTAGATCACTTGCTACGAGGGGTGGACCTGGAGGTTCCGCAGTGGGTGGTCATTACGACAGACGCCAGCCTCGCCGGCTGGGGGGCAGTGTGCAGTCGCCAGTCGACGCACGGGGAAATGGACACCAGTTCAGGCAGCGTGGCCGATCAACCGTCTAGAGACAAGAGCAGTTCGTTTGGCACTGAAGCGCTTTCTTCCCCTAGTCCAAGGTCGAGCAGTCAGGATCCTCTCCGACAACGCGACGACCGTGGCGTACATCAATCGTCAGTGGGGGGACACGAAGTCTCCATGTCGCTCGGGAAACAAACAAGCTATTGCCGTGGGCGGAGCTCCACTTGTCTCATCTGGTGGCATCTCATATAGCGGGGGTGGACAATGTTCTTAAGTCGCCAGCGCTTAGACACCGTTGAGTGGGAACTGTCCCAGGAGGCAGTATCACTACTCGTCACGCGATGGGGGACTCCCCATCTGGATCTGATGGCCACACAAAGAAACGCGAAGGCTCCGCGCTTCTTCAGTCACAGAAGGGAATGCGGCACCGAGGGTGTCGATGTGCTAGTCCTCCCGTGGATGTCCTACTTTATGTTTTCCCGCCATGGCCTCTGGTGGGAGGGGTACTACGAAGGATAGAGAGTCACCGGGGACCCGTGATTCTAGTGGCTCTGGAGTGGCCTTGACGGCCGTGGTTTACAGACTTGGTCAACCTAGCGGTGGACGGCCCGCTTCGTCTGGGGCATCTGCCGAATCTCCTATAGCAGGGGCCAGTATTTTTCGACCAGGTAGATCGCTTCTGTCTAGCGGCTTGGCTTTTGAACGGCGCCGACTGAGGAGACGGGGGTATCCAGAGGTGGTTATCTCCACTCTTCTCAAGGTTAGGAAGACCTCCACCTCCATGTCCTAGGCCGGACCACTCAGCTTTCTCCACGTAATGCAACCATAGCTCATATTTTGTCATTCTTACAGCGAGGGCTGGAGATGGGATTAGCCTACAATTCCCTTATAGTGCAGGTGGCAGCCCTGGGTGCTCTCATTTCTCATCGGGAGGAATCTCCCCTTTCAGCACACCCGGACGTGGTCCGGTTCTTGAGGGGTGTAAAGCATGTGAAGCCTCTGCTCCGCAATTTATGCCCCTCGTGGAGTCTGAATTTGGTCCTCCAAATTCTTGTCGGGCCGCCCTTTGAACCTCTGAAAAAAGCTACCCTCAAGGACCTCACTCTCAAGACAGTATCTGTTCTGCTTGAAGAATCTCGGAGCTTCAAGCCTTGTTCAAGCCCAACTTAATGGCAGCTACAGATTTTTTAGGCTTAGAGCTCCATCTGGTGGACTTGCTTATGTTACCATCTGGTTTCGTTTTCCCTGAATACACTCGCTTCACAGACCAGCGCCGAGTGGCCTTGCTGGAATGATTTAGAAAGCCAGCCAAATAATTCCAGCAATGCCATTTGGCGCTGACAGACACCTCAGACAAGTAAAATCAATACAATCAAGGAAATAACTCTAATTCAAGGAAAACGAAACCAGATGGTAACATAAGAAAGTCCACCAGATGGAGCTCTAAGCCTAAAAATCTGTAAACTGCCAACTAAACCAGATGGTAACATAAGAAAGTCCACCAGATGGAGCTCTAAGCCTAAATATCTGTAAACTGCCAACTAAACCAGATGGTAACATACGAAAGTCCACCAGATGGCGCTCTAAGCCTAAATATCTGCAGCTGCCAACATAAAGCTTTACTTGTACTATTTATTTATTTATTTTAGTTATTTAAGAAATTTGTGCTGAGGATGGGTCACTCACAGCTTTGAGAACTTGAAAGGTCAGTTGTGACCCCGATAAGAGGTTGAATAATCCCTGTAAAATCTGATGAAGCAATAAGGATTGCAGACTTTTTTTTTTATTTAAAATTTATTAATCGCCTATCACAAGGTCTGGGCAATTTACAGTAATAGCATGCATAATATAATAAATCACATTCATTATCAACGATAAACATGACAAACAATAAGTACTCTTGGTTTCATAGAAACTATATTATCCAGTACCTTGTTCACAGATAATCTAGAGACGATGAGGAATCAGCAGCCACCAAGGGGAGTACATGGAATAACAAAATGAATTAAGCATTGCATTCAATCTCTCCTTTAATAAATAGTTCAAAGTGGAACTGGATTTCTCGACTCGCAGAAGACATTTGCTCCATAAACACGATAGTCGGACATCTAGAGCATTGCTGGCGTAAATCTAAACTGGACATCGATAAACATTCAAATTTAGGATTTATGTAAAAAATAAAAAGCTATTGCTGGAGCCAAGATTCAGCGTTTCTCCTCTTTAATGAAGGCAGCAGGGATCACTATTAAGGAAATGTTCCACATGGCTAAGGATCTTCCAGATTCCTCCTCGCAGGGATGCAGGAGCATTTAATCAGATCTGGAGAGGGAGAGTTTAGCAAGGTTCTTTGCAAACAAAAATAAGTTACATATGCCAAGATATGGAGTGTACAGTTCAGCAATCTACAGAGAATATTAAGGAACATTAAAAAAAAGGTGGAGCTCTCGTCCTTTCTAGTGAATATAGAAAAGGTTGCCTTGATTTCGGGGAAGATGAACTTCATCCCTTACCTTAATAATTCATGCCCGCCATGGCTGATTAAATGAGCCAGCAGGGGTGTAACGGGGTACAGGACACCCAAAGTTACAGGCTCATGGAGTGACTAACTTCATCACTTACCTTAATAATTCATGCCCGCCATGGCTGATTAAATGAGCCAGCAGGGGTGTAACGGGGTACAGGACACCCAAAGTTACAGGCTCATGGAGTGACTAACTTCATCCCTTACCTTAATAATTCATGCCCGCCATGGCTGATTAAATGAGCCAGCAGGAGTGTAACGGGGAACAGGGCACCCAAAGTTACAGGCTCATGGAGTGACTAACTTCATCACTTACCTTAATAATTCATGCCCGCCATGGCTGATTAAATGAGCCAGCAGGGGTGTAACAGGGTACAGGACACCCAAAGTTACAGGCTCATGGAGTGACTAACTTCATCACTTACCTTAATAATTCATGCCCGCCATGGCTGATTAAATGAGCCAGCAGGGGTGTAACGGGGTGCAGGACACCCAAAGTTACAGGCTCGTGGAGTGACTAACTTCATCACTTACCTTAATAATTCATGCCCGCCATGGCTGATTAAATGAGCCAGCAGGGGTGTAACGGGGTACAGGGCACCCAAAGTTACAGGCTCATGGAGTGGCTAACTTCATCACTTACCTTAATAATTCATGCCCGCCATGGCTGATTAAATGAGCCAGCAGGGGTGTAACGGGGTACAGGGCACCCAAAGTTACAGGCTCATGGAGTGACTAACTTCATCACTTACCTTAATAATTCATGCCCACCATGGCTGATTAAATGAGCCAGCAGGGGTGTAACGGGGTACAGGACACCCAAAGTTACAGGCTCATGGAGTGACTAACTTCATCACTTACCTTAATAATTCATGCCCGCCATGGCTGATTAAATGAGCCAGCAGGGGTGTAACGGGGTACAGGACACCCAAAGTTACAGGCTCATGGAGTGACTAACTTCATCCCTTACCTTAATAATTCATGCCCGCCATGGCTGATTAAATGAGCCAGCAGGGGTGTAACGGGGTACAGGACACCCAAAGTTACAGGCTCATGGAGTGACTAACTTCATCACTTACCTTAATAATTCATGCCCGCCATGGCTGATTAAATGAGCCAGCAGGGGTGTAACGGGGTGCAGGACACCCAAAGTTACAGGCTCATGGAGTGACTAACTTCATCACTTACCTTAATAATTCATGCCCGCCATGGCTGATTAAATGAGCCAGCAGGGGTGTAACGGGGTACAGGACACCCAAAGTTACAGGCTCATGGAGTGACTAACTTCATCACTTACCTTAATAATTCATGCCCGCCATGGCTGATTAAATGAGCCAGCAGGGGTGTAACAGGGTACAGGACACCCAAAGTTACAGGCTCATGGAGTGACTAACTTCATCACTTACCTTAATAATTCATGCCCCGCCATGGCTGATTAAATGAGCCAGCAGGGGTGTAACGGGGTACAGGACACCCAAAGTTACAGGCTCATGGAGTGACTAACTTCATCACTTACCTTAATAATTCATGCCCGCCATGGCTGATTAAATGAGCCAGCAGGGGTGTAACGGGGTGCAGGACACCCAAAGTTACAGGCTCATGGAGTGACTAACTTCATCACTTACCTTAATAATTCATGCCCCCCATGGCTGATTAAATGAGCCAGCAGGGGTGTAACGGGGTACAGGACACCCAAAGTTACAGGCTCATGGAGTGAGTGTAATCTTGTCCAGGGTTTGCATTAGGGACGTCTGTGGCCTACATTTTTCTTTTGGTTAACTGCTTTCATTCTGGGGCCATTTTTGGCCTATAATAAGATTTATTATTTTTTTTAATTTTCTTTTGTTATTATCTTCGTTCCTGTAGTACCATGGATCAGTCCAGACCGTGGGTTGTTTCCGCCTTCCAGCAGATGGGGAGTCAGAGCAAAAACCGAGAGGGCGCTCTCCCATAATTTATTTATTTATTTATTTAAAATTTTTATATACCGACGTTCATCCGGGATATCACATCGGTTTACAGTGTAACTGAAACAGGCGCCTGGGATGGCGGTTTACATCGAACAGCTATAACGAATTTAACATAAGAACAAATGAGGAGGGGGAAAAGAGGAGGGAAATAATTAAACAAAACTTATGAGCAAAATTTACAAATATATATAGAGTATCACTATGTACAAAGTATTCATAAATACAGCAATGCCATGGAAATACAATTGTGTAGAGTTATACGGGAGGAGGGGGGATGGGGGGTGTAGGAGGGGAGGAGGGGTGGATGGGGTAAAAGGAGAAGGCGAGCTGAGAAATCAGGAGAAGGTAAGAGGACTGAACAGGAAGGGGGCGAAGGAGGAATTTAGAGGTGGGAGTGAGGAATGGGGGAGAGGGAAGGAGAGTATGGGTGTGAGTGTGAAAGTGGGGGAATTAGGTGTATGCTTTGGTGAAGAGCCAGGTCTTTAGCTTACGTTTGAATGTTTTTGTGCATTCTTCTTGTCGTAGTTCGACAGGCATTGCGTTCCAAAGGGTGGGCCCGGCGATAGAGAGCGCTCGGGCTCTCGTGGAGGTAAGTTTGTAGTGTTTGGGAGAAGGTGTAGGCATGGAGGCGAGGTGTTGGTGTCTAATGGGCCTGTTGGATTGGTGGAGTCGGAAGGATTCGTTGAACCAGTTCATTTCAGGGTTGTATAAAGCCTTGTGTACAAGGGAGAGAGTCTTATATTGGATGCGTGATGCAATTGGGAGCCAGTGTAGGTCTTTTAATACCGATGTGATATGGTCATTTCTGCGTGAGTTAGTCAGGATCCGGGCTGTGCACCCTCCGTACATTACTTTTTTTTTAATCGCCACCGCACACTGAGCTTTTTAGCCTATCGTCCACAAGTGCTGCAAGGTCTTTTTTCCTAGCTGGTGACTTCTGACATGGAGCTCAGCATCCTGTATATGTAGTTGGGATTGTTTGTCCCTAATGTGTGTCTCTTTGCACATCAAAATTTCATCTGCCGTTCAAATACCCTGCCTCCTGTTTTCGCAAGGTCCCTCACAGTCCCACTGCTGCTCTGTCAGCTGCATCCGCAGGTTTGACCTCTTCACTCTTTTGTGCCCTTTTCAGGTCATTTCACGACTATGCGAAGCTGCACGAGTCCCAGAATCGATCCCCGTGCCACGCCGCTAACAACCCTTTGGAAAAGAGGAGCATTTTTATCTCCACGCCCCATTTCATGCATCCGATAGAGCGGGCTCCAAGCTCGTGTCTCAATAAGTTGCCTCGTCTATAATAAGGGTGCCATCCGCCTCGGGCCATTTTTTTGCTACACCAGGAGACTAGCATGGCCGCCCCTCTGAAAAATCTTTCCTCCCCTCGTTTCCTATCTTTTGATCGATTACCAGCCCACAACGGGACACTGCCGCCCATCCCCGTGACTTTTCAGTTTCCTCGGGAGTTTCTTACGGGCGATGCGGTGCTGCGGGTTCAGACTGTGCACACTGGTATTCGGCCCAGGGACTCTGACCTGGGAGGGGGAGGCTAATCTAACTGAAGTCTACCTGAGGGGCTACCTGAGGGGCTTATCCCATATAAACACACAACTACTGGGATCGTACCTCGGGGGGCTTGAACCCAGGAGCTAACTCCCTGCATGAAGCCACACACAAACTTTGATTCAGTACATCACGGTTCCAGGTAGAACAAATAAAATCGGATTACAAAGAAGAAGTAATGGTACCAGATACTAACAATTGCTACGCAGATAGAAAAAGCTTAGTTTCCAAAGGATCCGCTGTACCATGGCATCCAGGGCTCTCTCTCCTCTCTCCTTATACACTACGAATGCTTGTGGGAAATAGTGGTGCTCCCTCAGAAGAATTACAAATTTCTTTTTCGAATATCAGGCGCAGCTGTGCGGCCTTCATTCCCTCTCTCTCTCTCTCTCTCGGGCTTTCTCATCGTAGAGCTGGTGACTCTTGCCTGTTCGTAAACATTTCACAGTGCAAGACAGCTAACAGGAGCTCACTCAGAGCTTCAAACTAGTCCTGTGTCTGGGTGAGAACTCTAAATCCCTGTGGCCTATCCTCTATACACATCCTCAGCAAAAGTTAACACAATATGACGGCAACGCTCTCGTCGGACGTTTTCCGAAAATCCAAATGTGCTATTATCAGCCAGCTCACCTTTTTATCTACGTTCGTTTACACCTTCAAAAAATTCTAGACTTCCCCTTTCCTAAAACTAGGCCGACTCTTCCCCATTAAGCCGTGTCTATATACACGACCAGTGAATTTGTTGGCGCCCGACATCAGACTCAGTGGTCTGTAGATTCCCAGATCATCCCCGGAGCCCCTTACGAAAGCCACCGGCGCTACGCTGGCCACCCTCCTGTCTTCGGGTATTGTGACTGTTTTTTAGACGATTACGGATTACCAATAGCTGGTTTGAAATGTCATGCCTGTGTTCCTTCAGGGCTCTGGATTGGAGACCACCAACTCGTCTGGGTGACTTGCTACTCTTTTAGTTTGTCGATTTGCACCCTGAAATAGCCTTCCGGAGCAGATGTGTTTAACATCACGCGCCGAAACCTGACTGGCTGCAGGTCCCCTAGGACAAGTTTGGGAGCCACTTCCTTAGGCCTTTCAGCCATGCACCTTCCAATTAAATTTCAGGTCCATAGGCCCCCTACAATTTTGATAATTAAATTCAACAATCTTTATGTCCTTACCACAACTCTTCCCACAACAATTCTATAAAATCACATTATTGGACATCATACTTGTAAATATTAAACTTATGAGGAAAGGCTGAAGAGGTTAGGGCTGTTCAGTTTGGAGAAGAGATGGCTGAGGGGGGATATGATAGAGGTGTTTTAAGTTCATGAGAGGTCTAGAACGGGTAGATGTGACTCGGTTATTTACACTTTCGAATAATAGAAGGACTAGGGGGCACTCCATGAAGTTAGCATGGGGCACATTTAAGACTAATCGGAGAAAGTTCTTTTTCACTCAACGCACAATTAAACTCTGGAATTTGTTGCCAGAGGATGTGGTTAGTGCAGTTAGTGTAGCTGGGTTCAATAAAGGTTTGGATAAGTTCTTGGAGGAGAAGTCCATTAATGGCTATTAATCAAGTTTACTTAGGGAATAGCCACTGCTATTAATTGCATCAGTGGCATGGGATCTTCTTGGTGTTTGGGTAATTGCCAGGTTCTCCTGGCCTGGTTTGGCCTCTGTTGGAAACAGGATGCTGGGCTTGATGGACCCTTGGTCTGACCCAGCATGGCATGTTCTTATGTTCTTAAAACCTTGGAAGGAGTTTGTTTGTTTCTGGCTGGTTCATTTTTTTGCTGATAATTTTGTCTTTTATGGTCTCGGTTTATTTTTATTGAAATTTTACGACTGTCATTTTGTAAACTAACTTTCAATGGTTGTGTAGGGGGTGCGTGCATTTTTTTTATTATTATTAATCTGTTACATCTTCCGTTATCACACAGAAAGGTGTTTTACTTGCTCATAATCGCCACCATGCAAGAATGTTTCAGGCGAGGGTCCTGCCCCCTCAACATCTTCCTCAGAAAAGGCCAAAGAATGAATTTTGGTTACATCCCGCTCAGTAAAGTCTAAGGCAAAGCAAAGACGACCCGGTACGGGGGGGGGGGGGCCTGATCTAGCTGAGGTTTTCCCGTCGCCCGGTGGGCTTAGGCTCCGTACCCTTGGTGTGACCCAGCGGGGCAATTCTCACCAGGGATGTGGGCTAGGAAGTGGAGGAGGGGGGGGGGTCCCTCTCTCTCTTAGGCACAAGTACTGATTGCTAGGGTCGCTAACAGTTCCCTGTCAGAGGGATCTCTTGGGTTGCCCCCTCATTGTCCGATCAGCCCCCTGGCGAGGGCGCTGGCCCACCTGCCCCTTCGGTCAATGTGAGAGGGGGGAGGGAGGAGGGCACCATTAGGGAAGGAAAACCAGGCTCCCCCTCCCACAGACCTGGGCAAATGTTATCTTCTTGTTCATAAAACGCATGCCCCTCACTCTCACCCCCCAAACTGCCTGATAAGTTCTGGTCTCCTGCCCTTTTATTACCAAATATAAAATGAACGGGTGCAAAGGTGGGGAGTGCGGGTTTTCTTTCTTTGCCTCTTTTATTCATTATCATTATTACTCCACTCCTTCGCACCCTCCTGATAAAGGCAGCGAAATTCCCCGTCTCTGACTGCAACAAGGCCAGGCCCTGGGTGGAGGGGGGGGGGGGGTGAGGCTTAAGCCACCCTCCCATGCGATCATTTTAGGTCCTTTTTGCTTTCCTCCCTCCCTTCTCCCCTTCCCGCCTTTCCTCTTCCCGCGCGCGCGCGTGCGTGCAAAAAAAAAAAACCCCAACAACAACAACAATATGGGCGGAGCCAGAGGTGGAGAAGGGCGGCGGGCGGTGCCGCGAGCGGGTAGCTTGCACTGCGCGTGCGCTTCCCTGTCACGCGGCCCCCGCCCTTTCCCCTTTCCCTCGCCTTCTCTTTCGGAACCAACAAACCTCCGAGGGCCGTTGGCGGGCGCGCATGCGCAGTCTGCCTCCGTGAGGGCGGGAAGCGTCGTGTGGCGGTGCGCCCCCTGGCTGGAATGATTTTCTAGCTCTTATGACTAAATGTGAAAATTAAAAAAAAATAAAATTATATATATATATATATATATATATATCTATGTCTATATATATATATATAGGCGTATTTTCCATCTATATACCTAAGTATATATTTGATAAAAGGCACCCCTCCAAATTAAGTAATATTATTATTTGTTTTATTTACCACAGTATATGATTTTTCTTTATTGCTTTCAAAAGTATTATCATTATAAAACCATATATTTAATTTTATTTTTTTTTGGCGTGCCTTCGTGAAGACGGTGCCGCTATTCGTCGCACGTTCACGAGGCCCCGGGAGGCCATGGCCTTTTCGGTGGCCTCTTCCAGGGTGCCCTCCTCAGGGCTGCACAGCTTCTACGTCTGCCTGAAGTACATGATGTTTTTCTTCAACTCCATCATCTTCGTGCGTATGATTTCGGAGGGGCTGGAAGTCGTCCCCACCCCACCCACCCGCACCCCCCCACTCCCCGAAGAGCAACCCCTAAACATAAACCTCCATAAATTCCTTCAAAACAACGAGCAACAGAAATGAAGTGTGCTGGTGGGGGGGGGGTGTTTAATGCTTTAGGAGTCCCCTTGCGTAGCAAATCCGAGCCGGTCCGGGCTCTATGTTCCTCTTGAAGGAGGAAGCGGGGTGGGTTGGGATGGCGCCCGAATCGGTTCGGAGTAAGAGTTCAGACTACTTTGGAAGAGGAGTCTTAAAATTGTATTCCTGGGTGCATTCTCGTTTTTCCTATTGGACGACTTTTTTTTTTAACAGGGTGGGGGTTTGTTTTGCGGGGCTTTTAAGGCGAAAGGGGGGGGGGGGTTTGTTAGTCTGCTGGTAGTAAGCCCCGGTCAATGACAAGCAACGAACAGGTTGGGTAAGGGATTAGTAGTACCGCTAGACAGCTAGCCGAAATCCAGCAACACAAGCTTTCCTCGGGCCCAGGACCTGAGGTTTTGCCGTTGGGTTGCTTCTAAACTCTGGGTTTGTCTGTTCCCCTCCAATACGGCGTTAAAAATCTTCCAGACATTTTAACAATTGGACATTAGTCTTCCATGGACAAGGGCAAGGGGGGGGGGGGGGGATTTGCTGGAACAGAGGTTTGTTGCTATTATAACACTTCTCTTATCACTGGGGATCTTTAACGTATGCGGTGACCCTAGCATCGAGCCATGTCGTCTCCACATGTAATCTAAAAACAGCACCTCTCTTTCCTTTGAAAAACTATTATTTCCACGAACTTGAATACATAAAGGAATTACTTTTGTCTTTTACAGATTTCCGGTGGTGTTCTGGTAGGGCTGGGTATATGGATCAGATACGGAAGTGGACTCTTTGCCAAGATCCTGGGTTCCCATGCAACACACTTCTTCAACATTGGCTACTTTTGCATAGTGGTAGGCCTCATGCTGACTGTGCTCGGTTTCCTGGGATGCCTGGGTGCGATCAAGGAAAGCCGATTTCTCCTCATGACGGTATGCTGATTTGTGCAGAGATAATGCATGGCAGTTTTAGTAGAAAGACCCAAGCAGAATGTGGCTTCATTGGGTAACTACAGTCAGAAAGCGTCCTCTCTTGCTAAGGAAAGAAATAGGATCTAGAAAAGGGAGCAGTGGCTGAAGTCATCAGGTATTGCAGGAGGATCTTTCGACATTATGTGCAAAATGCTGCACATAGGGAAAAGAAATCCTTACTAAATGCTGAGTTCTGTATTAGGAGTCAGCACCCAGGAAAAGGACCTTGGAGTCACTGTGGACAATACACTGAAGTCCTCAGCGCAGTCTGTGGTGCAAATAGAAGGTTATACATTATTTGGAAAGGAATGGAAAATAATAATAATAAACCCGGAGAATCCATGATGCGACCGTACCTTGGGAATTGGGTGCAGTTTTGGTTGCTCCATTTTAAAAATAAAAGAAGAATTAGAAAAGGTGCAGAGAAGAGCAGCAACAGTGATAAAGTGGATGGAACGCCTCGGCTAAACAAATCAGGGCTCTCCAGTTTGGAAAAGAGACGGCTAAGAACATAAGAAAATGCCATACTGGGTCAGACCAAGGGTCCATCAAGCCCAGCATCCTGTTTCCAACAGTGGCCAATCCAGGCCACAAGAACCTGGCAAGTGCCCAAACACTAAGTCTATTCCATGTAACCATTGCTAATGGCAGTGGCTATTCTCTAAGTGAACTTAATAGCAGGTAATGGACTTCTCCTCCAAGAACTTATCCAATTCTTTTTTAAACCCAGCTACACTAACTGCACTAACCACATCCTCTGGCAACAAATTCCAGAGTTTAATTGTGCGTTGAGTAAAAAAGAACTTTCTCCGATTAGTTTTAAATGTGCCCCATGCTAACTTCATGGAGTGCCCCCTAGACTTTCTACTGTCCAAAAGAGTAAATAACCGATTCACATCTACCCGTTCTAGACCTCTCATGATTTTAAACACCTCTATCATATCCCCCCTCAGTCGTCTCTTCTCCAAGCTGAAAAGTCCTAACCTCTTTAGTCTTTCCTCATAGGGGAGCTGTTCCATCCCCTTTATCATTTTGGTAGCCCTTCTCTGTATCTTCTCCATCGCAATTATATCTTTTTTGAGATGTGGTGACCAGAATTGTACACAGTATTCAAGGTGCGGTCTCACCATGGAGCGATACAGAGGCATTATGACATTTTCCGTTTTATTCTCCATTCCCTTCCTAATAATTCCCAACATTCTGTTTGCTTTTTGACTGCCGCAGCTCACTGAGCCGACGATTTCAATATATTCTTTAGTTAGTTAGTTAGTTTTCTATACTGCCACTGAGACGAGCCATCGTAACAATTTACAATATAATACAAAAAACAGCCATTAAAACAAATCAGGGCTATCCATTATGTTAGTTACACATATAACATGGGTTATTTTTCCCTATATGCATCACCTTGCACTTATCCACATTAAATTTCATCTGCCATTTGGATGCCCAATTTTCCAGTCTCACAAGGTCCTCCTGCAATTTATCACAATCCGCTTGTGATTTAACTACTCTGAACAATTTTGTGTCATCTGCAAATTTGATTATCTCACTCGTCGTATTTCTTTCCAGATCATTTATAAATATATTGAACAGTAAGGGTCCCAATACAGATCCCTGAGGCACTCCACTGTCCACTCCCTTCCACTGAGAAAATTACCCATTTAATCCTACTCTCTGTTTCCTGTCTTTTAGCCAGTTTGCAATCCACGAAAGGACATCGCCACCTATCCCATGACTTTTTACTTTTCCTAGAAGCCTCTCATGAGGAACTTTGTCAAACGCCTTCTGAAAATCCAAGTATACTACATCTACCGGTTCACCTTTATCCACATGTTTATTAACCCCTTCATAAAAGTGAAGCAGATTTGTGAGGCAAGACTTGCCCTGGGTAAAGCCATGCTGACTTTGTTCCATTAAACCATGTCTTTCTATATGTTCTGTGATTTTGATGTTTAGAACACTTTCCACTATTTTTCCTGGCACTGAAGTCAGGCTAACCGGTCTGTAGTTTCCTGGATCGCCCCTGGAGCCCTTTTTAAATATTGGGGTTACATTAGCCACCCTCCAGTCTTCAGGTACAATGGATGATTTTAATGATAAGTTACAAATTTTTACTAATAGGTCTGAAATTTCATTTTTTAGTTCCTTCAGAACTCTGGGGTGTATACCATCTGGTCCGGGTGATTTGCTACTCTTCAGTTTGTCAATCAGGCCTACCACATCTTCTAGGTTCACCGTGATTTGGTTCAGTCCATCTGAATCATTACCCATGAAAACCTTCTCCATTACGGGTACCTCCCCAACATCCTCTTCAGTAAACACCGAAGCAAAGAAATCATTTAATCCTTCCGCGATGGCCTTATCCTCTCTAAGTGCCCCTTTAACCCCTCGATCATCTAACGGTCCAACTGACTCCCTCACAGGCTTTCTGCTTCGGATACATTTAAAAAAGTTTTTACTGTGAGTTTTTGCCTCTACAGCAAACTTCTTTTCAAATTCTCTCTTAGCCTGTCTTATCAATGTCTTACATTTAACTTGCCAGCATTTATGCTTTATCCTATTTTCTTCTGTTGGATCCTTCTTCCAATTTTTGAATGAAGATCCGGTGTGCATGTGCACGCACATGTTATAAAATCGGCGCGTCCACGTGTGAGCGCCGGGAACCGCACATGCGTAGATGCGTGCGTATGTTTGAAAATCTACCCCTAAATATGTAATGGAAACCACTGGAGCCTGGAAATAACTCATACGTTTTTTTTTTCATGTATAAAACATGTTTTAGTAACTAAACCTGGGACTCTGAGGGTTTTATTTCCGTCTTTTATGTTTTGTCTGTTCACAGGGCCGTATGTCAGATTCACTAACTTTTTCAGAGGTCACCTACACATAGAATTGGTCGTTTTATTTTTGAAATCCTTTGCGCTGCTTTTTTACAGCTCCTGTGGAGCGTCAGTGTCACAAAAGATGCGAGCACACAAGCAGTAGGAAATTATTTCATACTGGCCAGATTGATCCCTTAGTCTGACGGGCAGCATCGGGGCGGCTTGCAGTATCTGCATCGGCTGTGAAAGTAAAGAGAAAGCCGGAAGCCCCGCTCGGTTTTGAGACTTCCAAGTGAGCTATGAGGAGGACACGAAGGCAGGGCCAGTCAGGAGAGTGGGGTTACAGGAGCTTCCAAACTTGGGGTTGCTGTCTGTATTGCAAGAGACATTGGCTTGCTCCAGTGACGTGAGAGACCCACACAGGACACCCTTCATCCTCTCACCAGCCTAATTAGTCCATTCCCGCTTTCTGACGTAGCTTGACCTTTTGGAGGACTGCTTGGCTGATTACCGGAAAGTGATATATATTTCTCATCTGCTTATGTAATTCAGTGCATTCAAAACATCTAACCTATTTATTTTAAATTGTTTTGCAGTTCATCATGACTATGATGGCAATGTTTATTGCAAAAATTGCAGCAGCTGTTCTAGCGTTAGCTTTTTCGCAGATTGTGAGTATAATGAATTCACTTTCTCTTGTGATATTTACTCGTGTTTTGTTTTACAGATCATACGGCGGAGGGGCTCTGGGGGTTGCCTGTGCCTTCATCTTCCTTTAACTGATAAATCAAATACCATATCCAAGAGATGTGTAATAAAACAAGTTGTAGAGAAGCTAAGAGCGGATATTGCTGTGAGACGTGACAGAAGTGATTTGATTTTTCCCCCCCTAAAATGCACCTCCTCCTGGAGTTTAGTAATGGAAGAGTAAAACCTTGCGCACTGTTTGAGAAGTCTTTCCTCCATTGGATTTTTGTTTAACATTTTGTCTTCTAGGTTGAAGGCATTCTTCATGATAAAGGGCTGATCTCCCTAAAGGAAGATTATGACGCTGAATATATTAAAGACGGCTCCGTGACTCTGGGCTGGGACTTCCTCATGAGAAAGGTAGGTAAAGGATAGGCCTAGTTCTCTTTCTCCGCTAGGTGCTGCGTCGCCTTTAATGGTTTCTGTTATTTTTTTTTCCTACTACAAAACCCCCAAAGGTGTTCATGGCAGCCCAGGAAGAGACACTCTTCCCCACCGCACAAGGTTTAGCGGCTGCACAGATCCTTTACTCCCACGGGCGGGCGGGAGAACCCAGCAAAACGCCAAGCACCTCTCTGAATGCACAAAGCGGTTGGAAGCTCATCTTAATCTCCACTTTTTTTCTCTTTCCCAGTTGAAGTGTTGCGGGTTTAATAATTACACCGACTTTTCTGCATCTCAGTTTGTAAATCGCTCCGGCCTGGTGTACCCCAAGGCCTGCTGCTGGACCCCGGCCAGTCCTGCCTGCAATGGGAAAAACGTGAGCAGCGCCGTCATTTTCTCAGAGGTAACGCCCCTTTATTTAAAGCACAGGCTAATGTGTACCAAACCAAATACAGTGCTTTCTGTTGTTAGAAAATGATCCCGAAATTTGCCACATTCAGAGCAAAGGATTGGGGTTGCGGTGTTCGTCCTCTTGGATACATGGAAAGAGCGTCAACAAAGCGTTGTAGGCGATAGCTTTTTATTGGCCTAATAATAAGATCCGAGGCAAGCTTTGTAAAGTTATTCTCTCTTCATCAGGTCAGCGTGAAGAAATAATGCACATTCAGACATACTTTGTTGAGCTCTCTGATGTAGTCTGTGGTTATTAGGCTCAGAGTGTACTTTATATCGCTTTCCCATTTTGGAAGTGAGAATTTTGCAAGGAGAGCAGAGCCACTCTGACCGACCAGTGTCTCAGCCGTCTGTGGCCATCGCCACTCGGTCAGAATTTCTATGCCGGTGCACCTCAGTAACCTGCGAGTTTAAACCAAGGCTTCTTGTGCCATTTAGGGCTGTTTCAAGGTGATGCGTGTGGCGCTCCAGAATCACAGTTTGGTTGTTGGTGCAGTTACAGCTGCTGTCACAGGATTAGAAGTAAGTTTAACAAAATATTAAGTCTCTGCTACAGGGCTTTGACTCTTAACTATCAGCAAGAAAGTGGAATTGGGTTGGGTTAGACAGGTTTCTAAGTACAAGTAAATAGGCAAACAGGACAATGCAGACAGTTCAAATGTTATTCTTTGGAGAAAAACTGGAAGTTGTAAGTGTATATTGACTGCATGCCTCATGTAGTGCCCGGGAGCAGGTGGGGCAATTTTGAACCATCCCATGGGGATCTAACGCACACACACACACACCCCCTTTCTGCAGGTTTTCCGAGGGAGATGACAAGCGTAGTTTCTCCTTTGAAAATTAGCACAAGTTCTGCGTTAAAAGCACCCACCCACGTAGCGCCTGCTCGTTTCAAAATGACATGTGCATGAGCTTTTCCCCTCGCCGACCTAAGCAGGCCCACAGGAACGCCCATATTCTGCAGTCTGTGCCCACTTAGCCAGTTTTTACCTGGGCAGATCTGCCAACGCTCAGAACCATTTCTGCTGGTCATAAGCAAATTCAAGGTTTGTCAGAGGAGTATAGCTGTGTCCCAGGAGAATCCAAGTTCCTGTTCATACCCCAGATCAGTCCAGACAAGTGGGGTTTGCATCCCTACCAGCAGAAGGAGATAGAGAATTAAAAACTTCAGGTGCTGCTACATAACCGAGAGTGCCACCCATAGTCCCTCAGTATTTCTCTGTCTCCAGCAGATGGTAGAGGTGCAAACCTGCAGTTCTGGAATTTAAAACAAAAAAGGAATATAGGAGAAAGAAAGAAGGAAGTTTGTGGATAACTCAGAAGAGATGGCTCCCTGAGGTTTTAGGTTCGTGAGCCATCTCTCGGGTAGAGCAGGGTGAGCAGGGTGTTTGAGATCCTGCTTCTGGCTACCGGCTGAGAGAGGGAACCAGGACCCCTGTGGAGCAGGACTGTTAGGGCCTCAAAAGCCAAGTGTTAAGGTATAAATCAGGGATGAGAAGGGGTGCCCTTGGCTCCATGGCAGGGTCCGGGGTACGATCCTGGAGATGATCTTGGCAATGATCTTATGGACGCACCTGCAGATGAAGGGCCAGATGCGAATAAGGGATTGTCAAATCCTGAGGAGGTTCTGGTCGTGGAAGGGGATCACCCTAGGGTGGTCAGATTATTCCATAAGTAAGAGCCACGTCCTCTCATTCCACATGTGCTCGACGAGCTGGGGATCAAGGTCACATAGGGAGAATCAGACAGTAAGGGGGGGGACCCTGTACTGGATGGGCTGTGTGGGCCACCAAAGGCTTTTCCTTTACCGAGGAAGTAAATAAGTTGGTTGTTCGAAAGTGGGATGCTCCTGAGTGCTCTGGCGAAATTTGTACAGTGTCAGTGACTCTCTCTCTGTCTCCATCTGCTGGCAGGGAGGCAAAACCCAGGAGTCTGGACTGATCTGGGTACATACAGGGAACTGCTGGAGACAGAGAAATACTGAGGGAGTGCAGGAGGCACACTGGGTTATGTACAGTGTCAGTGAGACTCTCTCTGTCTCCATCTGCTGGCAGGGATACATACCCCAGGAGTCTGGACTGATCTGGGTATGTACAGGGCACTGCTGGAGACAGAGAAATACTGAGGGAGTGCAGGAGATACACTGGGTTATGTACAGTGTCAGTGAGACTCTCTCTGTCTCCTGCTGGCAGGGAGGTAAAACCCAGGAGTCTGGACTGATCTGGGTACATACAAGGAACTGCTGGATGCAGAGAAATACTGAGGGAGTGTAGGAGGCACACTGGGTTATGTACAGTGTCAGTGAGACTCTCTCTGTCTCCATCTGCTGGCAGGGAGGTAAAACCCAGGAGTCTGGACTGATATGGATACATACAGGGAACTGCTGGAGACAGAGGAATACTGAGGGAGTGCAGGAGGCACACTGGGTTATGTACAGTGTCAGGGAGACTCTCTCTGTCTCCATCTGCTGGCAGGGAGGTAAAACCCAGGAGTCTGGACTGATCTGGGTACATACAGGGAACTGCTGGAGACAGAGAAATACTGAGGGACTGCAGGAGGCACACTGGGTTATGTACAGTGTCAGTGAGACTCTCTCTGTCTCCTGCTGGCAGGGAGGTAAAACCCAGGAGTCTGGACTGATCTGGGTACATACAGGGAACTGCTGGAGACAGAGGAATACTGAGGGAGTGCAGGAGGCACACTGGGTTATGTACAGTGTCAGTGAGACTCTCTCTGTCTCCATCTGCTGGCAGGGAGGTAAAACCCAGGAGTCTGGACTGATCTGGGTACATACAGGGAACTGCTGGAGACAGAGAAATACTGAGGGAGTGCAGGTGGCACACTGGGTTATGTACAGTGTCAGTGAGACTCTCTCTGTCTCCATCTGCTGGCAGGGAGGTAAAACCCAGGAGTCTGGACTGATCTGGGTACATACAGGGAACTGCTGGAGACAGAGAAATACTGAGGGACTGCAGGTGGCACACTGGGTTATGTACAGTGTCAGTGAGACTCTCTCTGTCTCCATCTGCTGGCAGGGAGGGCAAAACCCAGGAGTCTGGACTGATCTGGGTACGTGCAAGGAACTGCTGGAGACAGAGAAATACTGAGGGACTGCAGGTGGCACACTGGGTTATGTACAGTGTCAGTGAGATTCTGTCTCCATCTGCTGGCAGGGATACATACCCCAGGAGTCTGGACTGATCTGGGTACATACAGGGAACTGCTGGAGACAGAGAAATACTGAGGGATGCAGGAGGCATGCTGGGTTATGTACAGTGTCAGTGAGACTCTCTCTTCTCCATCTGCTGGCAGGGAGGTAAAACCCAGGAGTCTGGACTGATCTGGGTACATACAGGGAACTGCTGGAGACAGAGAAATACTGAGGGAGTGCAGGAGGCACACTGGGTTATGTACAGTGTCAGTGAGACTCTCTCTGTCTCCATCTGCTGGCAGGGAGGTAAAACCCAGGAGTCTGGACTGATCTGGGTATGTACAGGGCACTGCTGGAGACAGAGAAATACTGAGGGAGTGCAGGAGGCTCACTGGGTTATGTACAGTGTCAGTGAGACTCTCTCTGTCTCCATCTGCTGGCAGGGAGGGCAAAACCCAGGAGTCTGGACTGATCTGGGTACGTACAGGGCACTGCTGGAGACAAAGAAATACTGAGGGAGTGCAGGAGGCTCACTGGGTTATGTACAGTGTCAGTGATATACAAATAGTTTGTATATTATTATTATTATTTATTGTTATTTGAACCTAATGCACCTCGTCATATATAGTTTGTAATTATACATAGTTTCTCCCAGGAGATTAGACGGGATTCAATTGTACTATATGTGGACTTATTGTTCGCTGACCTTATTGGTATATGCTTGTTCTTTCTGAATTGATTGTAAAGCCTGTTGCTAAATTATTGTTCATTGTAAACCGTGGTGATGTTTTGAAACGTGCCGCGGTATATAAAAAACCTTTAAATAAATAAAATAAATGATATTTTCTGATCTCGCCCAAAACACGGCCCCGGATGCAGCTTAGCCCATGCGGAGAGCAATTTCCAGGCAGTTTACCCGGGTACGTTGCTGATTCCAGGACACCGTAACCAGGTCTTTCTCGCTTTGGAAGTCACTTCCATTACATTACAGAAAGCAGTGATGGGACCCAAGCCTTTCACTGAGATGATTTGTAGTTTCCTGTTATGCTATAGAAGTAATTTTATCGTCGCCTTGAGTCCTTGCAGTGGGACACTTAAAATGTAAGAAATGGCAAAATTATTTCAAGACAACTTGGTTGCATCCCATTCCACTTCACGTTCAGCTGATGCCACCTGTTTTATTTTCTGTTTTAGGGTTTGTTTTTTTTCCCAGATAGAATATAAAGTCTTTGGTGGCTGCCTGTCAGTCACTTTACAAACGCTCTTGCCATAGGGCCAGGTGAAAGCAGTTTCCTGTTGTGTAAGGGGGGCACAGTGAGTGGCAGGTAGATAGAGCGGGTTTCCTTCTCCGTCCTGTCCGTCTGCAGTGGCACACGATGAAACCCCTTTCTTTTTTTTGCAGCTGGTGTCTATTTTGATTGCTATGGTTCTCTTTGTAAAACTGGGCTAAAAAGCGATAACGTTCCAGCAGCGGGGAAGGGGCCTGCGCTATTCCCATCCGATAACTCTGCCGTCGTACAGAGAGGAGCCGAGGCACGGTACTGGGGGTCCTGCAAGGCAACAAACCCAGGTGCCCTTCTCAGCCGCCACGGTCCACGGAAGAAGACCGCATCCCGTGCTCGGAGACAAAGAAATCCACTGTCTTCCGACTCATTCCAGCTGAGAATAAAGACACGTTTTTCTCTCGCCGTCTTCTTCTTTCTCTGAAAATGAATTGCTGGCCAGTCCTGCTGGAGTGCAACTGTCTGGGAGGCTTTAGGTTGCGAATAAGTCGCACACGCACGGGGGGAGGGGGTGGAGAAATCCTGACTCCGGGCCCTTGCCTTCTGTGGCGCTGTCAGCTGAACCGATGAAATAGACGGCATAACAGGGGTATTTCTGCTGTCGCTTGGACATTACACGACAAACATACTCTAAGGGTAATAGTTTAAGAAAGGCGTTCTCCGCTAGGCACAGAAGTTTGGACTTTTACGTAATTACCCGCCTGAGGCGCGAGTAAACTGGTGACCCCCCCCCCCAGAAAACATTGGGGAGTTTCCCTCCTTCTGAAATCCCCAGAAGGGGGTGTCTCCCTTTTCATATGGGGGGGGGGGGGTTCCTCTCCCTCCCAAAACCATCGGAAGATGCGAGGTCTTGCCCAAATGTTCCCCTTGGTTTCCTCTCCCATCTCCTCTCTCACCTCCGGACCTGAGGACGATTTTCTTTTTATTCGGCCACGTTCAGGCAGCGCAAGTCAGCGCAGGGCCCTGTGAGACGGGACAAGATGCTGGCACTCTGTGCAGGGAGTGGGGGGGGGGGGGGTGTGCCCCGGCCCCGGCCCACAGGCTCTGTCCTCAGCAGAGAGAGCGGTGCTTCAGCGCCAGGCAAAGGAAATGCCGAGATCCAGGCCTAGCTCACAGGCTCTGTCATCAGCAGAGAGAGCGGTGCTTCAGCGCCAGGCAAAGGAAATGCCGAGATCCAGGCCTAGCTCACAGGCTCTGTCATCAGCAGAGAGAGCGGTGCTTCAGCGCCAGGCAAAGGAAATGCCGAGATCCAGGCCTAGCTCACAGGCTCTGTCATCAGCAGAGACAGCGGTGCTTCAGCGCCAGGCAAAGGAAATGCCGAGATCCAGGCCTAGCTCACAGGCTCTGTCATCAGCAGAGACAGCGGTGCTTCAGCGCCAGGCAAGGGAAATGCCGAGATCCAGGCCTAGCTCACAGGCTCTGTCATCAGCAGAGAGAGCGGTGCTTCAGCGCCAGGCAAAGGAAATGCCGAGATCCAGGCCTAGCTCACAGGCTCTGTCATCAGCAGAGACAGCGGTGCTTCAGCGCCAGGCAAAGGAAATGCCGAGATCCAGGCCTAGCTCACAGGCTCTGTCATCAGCAGAGACAGCGGTGCTTCAGCGCCAGGCAAGGGAAATGCCGAGATCCAGGCCTAGCTCACAGGCTCTGTCATCAGCAGAGACAGCGGTGCTTCAGCGCCAGGCAAAGGAAATGCCGAGATCCAGGCCTAGCTCACAGGCTCTGTCATCAGCAGAGACAGCGGTGCTTCAGCGCCAGGCAAGGGAAATGCCGAGATCCAGGCCTAGCTCACAGGCTCTGTCATCAGCAGAGACAGCGGTGCTTCAGCGCCAGGCAAGGGAAATGCCGAGATCCAGGCCTAGCTCACAGGCTCTGTCATCAGCAGAGACAGCGGTGCTTCAGCGCCAGGCAAGGGAAATGCCGAGATCCAGGCCTAGCTCACAGGCTCTGTCATCAGCAGAGAGAGCGGTGCTTCAGCGCCAGGCAAAGGAAATGCCGAGATCCAGGCCTAGCTCACAGGCTCTGTCATCAGCAGAGAGAGCGGTGCTTCAGCGCCAGGCAAAGGAAATGCCGAGATCCAGGCCTAGCTCACAGGCTCTGTCATCAGCAGAGACAGCGGTGCTTCAGCGCCAGGCAAGGGAAATGCCGAGATCCAGGCCTAGCTCACAGGCTCTGTCATCAGCAGAGACAGCGGTGCTTCAGCGCCAGGCAAGGGAAATGCCGAGATCCAGGCCTAGCTCACAGGCTCTGTCATCAGCAGAGACAGCGGTGCTTCAGCGCCAGGCAAAGGAAATGCCGAGATCCAGGCCTAGCTCACAGGCTCTGTCATCAGCAGAGACAGCGGTGCTTCAGCGCCAGGCAAGGGAAATGCCGAGATCCAGGCCTAGCTCACAGGCTCTGTCATCAGCAGAGAGAGCGGTGCTTCAGCGCCAGGCAAGGGAAATGCCGAGATCCAGGCCTAGCTCACAGGCTCTGTCATCAGCAGAGACAGCGGTGCTTCAGCGCCAGGCAAGGGAAATGCCGAGATCCAGGCCTAGCTCACAGGCTCTGTCATCAGCAGAGAGAGCGGTGCTTCAGCGCCAGGCAAAGGAAATGCCGAGATCCAGGCCTAGCTCACAGGCTCTGTCATCAGCAGAGAGAGCGGTGCTTCAGCGCCAGGCAAAGGAAATGCCGAGATCCAGGCCTAGCTCACAGGCTCTGTCATCAGCAGAGAGAGCGGTGCTTCAGCACCAGGCAAAGGAAATGCCGAGATCCAGGCCTAGCTCACAGGCTCTGTCATCAGCAGAGAGAGCGGTGCTTCAGCACCAGGCAAAGGAAATGCCGAGATCCAGGCCTAGCTCCCATCTTGAGTGGGGGCATTCCTGGTGGCGGAGTTGGGGATTTTAAAAAGCGCAGGTAAAATGAATGATTTCAGCAGGCGTTAACTTGCGCGGGATAGTTTTCGAAGCGCACTTGGGCAAGGAAGCCCACTCCGCATATTGGTGTAACATGCCTGCATCTACTGGCTCTACGAGTGACGGTGCTCCCTACTCTTCTCACTTCCAAATGCAGCATCCTCGATATTTACTGTGGGGGAAGGCCTCCAAAGCTGCAAATGTACAAATGAGACATGAACCGGGGAAGCTCAGGGCACGGCGCTGCTATCGAACGGACCTGCTGAAACGTGTTTCTAACCAGCGCCACCAGATGACGAGCCCCGCAGAACCCAGCTTCACCAGTCCCGTTCTCCTGTTACCGGACGCACGAGCGTCATTTTTCCCCTAACGACCCTCATTGGCCTGACCCTGATGTGCACGAGATGCTGCAGAAAGCGGTGCGGCTGTTTCTTTTGGGAACCCGGAACTCGCCCAGCGGGCCGTTGTCGGACCAAGAGGGGGGGAGACGGGACAGAGTGGTTCTGTTTGCTGTGGTAACGGAGCCTTGTAGACCCGGATACTTACATCAGGCTGATGCAGTACCGTGCGCTGCGGCTAGCGCGTGGCTCGGCACACGGTTGAACGGGCATTTTGGATGCAGAGCGGGGATTGGTGCGTCCAAAACGTGCGTGCAATCGAGTGCATAGCCATCGGCACCCGTTACATGTAAAGCACAGGTAGGGGAAGCTATTAGCCGATCCCCGTGATGCAGAAGATTTCCTGCACGGCCAACGCACCCTTGCAGTGTGGCAAAATTTTACGCCAGCGTGTAAAGGTCCGCCACACTCGAGGGCTTATGGCAACCCCCCTACTAGTATTGTCGTGATACTAAGTAGGAGGGACCTCGGAAAGCGGAATCACGTAAAAGAAAATCGCTAAAAAAAAAACCAAAACAGAATCACGGTCCAGGCCGTTTATATTGCGCCGGCAGCCGGAGTTTAAAGAGCGTGGTCCGTTTCCTAACCCGCAGTGATTAGCCACCTTTCCTGGGCACCCAATCCCCAAGGAGGAGCTAGGGATGCGCAACTTCCCCATGTGCCTCCTTTTTACAGCGGCGGCCAATTTTAATATCAAATTGAATTGGCGTGCGTTAGGAGGGATAGGAAGGAGGGTACACGCGGGGAGACGAGTGGGAATAGCATGCAGAGCCCCCTGGGAAAGGCTTGTACGGGGTCCCAGGCGGAGCTGCAGCCCATGCATGTGGGCCAAGGATCATCACCCTGGGGGGGGACATCACCTGGGGGGGACATAAAAGGGGAACAAAATCCGAGTGGTTTCGAACGAAGGTTCATGAGCAGGCAGGCCAGAAACCTGATAATTACAAGAAAAATAACGACAAGGGCGTTTATTATCTTTGGCCTTGGCTGTAAAGTCATTGAGTCCCCCCTCCCAACTCTCATTGTACAGGTTCTTGGTCTTGGCCAAAGGCCAGGATGAGAGCATAACTCGGCTCGTGGCTCGGACCCTTCCCTTGGATCCCAACCGAAAAGAGACACAGCAAACACGCCAGGTGCACTGCTGATGCCGGGACTTGAGGATTTTTACAGTCCTGCTTTGCGCTTTTTCTTCTGCCTCCATCCCAACTCTTTCCAGGGCCTGAACCCCCCACCATTTGCTCAGACCTAAGTAGTGAACAAGGACTGGTAATGCGGGGGTCTAGCCTAGTGAGATCTCAGAGAACCAAGCACTTCTGGGCCAGGAGTTCTGCGCTGTGATCGGCTGCCACCCAACATCCGCTTAGTTTCCCCGTGAACCGGCGCCTTTCTCGTAACCCGGCTCAATCACAGCCTTCAAAGGAACCCAAGGAGGCTTGGCCTGTTTTGCATTTCTGGCAGGAGGGGGGGCCTTTCCCTTTCCCTTGGTGCCAGGAAATGCCTCCTGCCTGAGTCATCGCAGGGGGGGTTATGCTGCAAGACTCTGCAAGGTAGCAGACTTGTCTCTGCAGCCAGTCTCACTCCAGCCAGGATTAAGGGCTCCAAACTCCGCATGTAACGACTGCAACCTTTATTAAAGAAATGCATATTTCTCCTCCGACTTTACAGTGAATGGACTGTGTGCATACAACAACATAAATTACAAGGCAAACGCATTCAGTAGTGTATTATTGACATTTGCGGGGATGGAGGGAGTTTGAGATGAAGGAGGAGAGGACGGCTACCTGACACCCCCCCCCCCCCCCACCACCTCCTCTTCCATCTCCCTGCCCACCGCTGCACAAGGGGCATCAGAAGAGAGATCCATGGCACAGAGAGAGCGCTCGGCCTACTGGACCCAGCACTGTCATTGGTAAAAACAACTCGCAGGAGTGTAAGGCTTCTAGAGCAAGGCACCTGCTTCCCCTGCTCCTGCCTCTCCCCCCTCCCAGGATGTGGGTGAAACCTGGCCAGAGCGTTGGCTCCCCAGTAAGAGAGTCTGCTCCCAGATTTCAGCCACATCTGTCCAGGAGAAGGGGCCCTTGGTGGCGTGCACAGGGCACAGCGGCAGCGGTAGGTGCTTTGCACTATTGAGGCACTCCTAAAAAAAAAAAAAAAGAAAAAGGAGGGGGGTGGGGAGGGAGACATTTTGTAACAGGATGCATTACAAACAGTAGTAATCACACACAAAAAAAAAGGGGGGTGGGGGGTGTACAAACCGGGGAAGGGAGTGAGAAAGGACTGCCCGCAGGAGAAGGCTGTGTGCCTTATCCACACCTCCTGCTCACGCAGGCCTCATCTCGGGGAGGTTTTTTCCTGGTATGTGGATGGGACTGGGGGAAACATCCGTGCAGATGCAACAAGACTGGGGGCGATGCTCGTAATAAACACCAGAGAAGGGCAATTCACGGTCCAACCTCACGAAACCTGAGGGAAGGCATCTAAAGCATCCTTTAGTCTAGGCAGGCACATCCGGCTCCAGGGATTTCTCTAGGATAAGCCACTATTTGGAAAAAAAACAAACCAAAACCGGACCTGGCGTACGCGTTTGGGCCTGATTTCCCAAAGAGCGTCCTTTATTCAGCGCCTACAGAAGCAGCATGGAGTCTCACGTCCTTACCTTCTGCTCTTGGCACATTCAGGGTTATGGTTATAGCATGAGAAACACGACCAGGTGGAAATCACGAATGCACCACCACCACCACCACACAATCCACCTAAATATATCATCACACCCTTCAAGGCCTGGATCCTTAGGGATCTGCGCTAGGAGACCTTTACAGGCGGCATTGCTTGTTGGCTTCCTTGCTATTGCAGCAGTGCCCCGCTATAATCATTGGTCTCCTAGAATTTTTAATCGGGGCTTGCCGCTCGTAAGATCCCTGAATCGGTAAAGTGCTTATTGGAAGTCAATGCCTCTCTCTCGTCCCGGAGAAGCGCTGCAGTAGCCGTTGACTCCGTTTACGAAGGCCTCCTGGATCCGTAGGGGAACCAGCGCCGAAGGGCGTGAGGCATACACGGCTATGGTGTGCGCGCCGTGTGTCCTCCTCCGTGGCCAGAAACGGTCGCAGACCGGAGGTTCTGCTCACCCCCCCCCGTGGCGGAGGGACAGGGAGAGAGGTGGCAGGGCATTCGTTAAGACCTTGCAAGCATGGCAACCTAGAGAGGAGCACGCAGGCCGGAGCGGTGCCAGGGGCAACCTCCCTGTGCTGATGGGGAGCGGTGAAAGAGGCCGGCAGGGTGAGACGCTGTTCCAGAGTCATTCTCCTTTCCGTTCGGACGTTTGTGTCCACCAAGCATCGTGTCTGGAAGAGACAGCACCTTCAAAAACCCGGTGCCCCTCATGAAATGACCTGCCGGCTTTCTGCTGCTGGGAGAATTAAAAAGCTAACCTGGGCTTTTACTACCTGGCAGCCCTCGTGCGAACGGAGCCTCGTGAGCTGGGCCTTCACAGCATTTCAGAAAGTGGATATGCAGCCACCACCTGGATGGGAAGGTCCAGCATGAGAGCTTCCCAGCGGGGAAGGTGAGAAGGAACAGCGCTATCATCGCCCAGCTGCAGAGGAAGAGAGTGAGGCTCATGCCCAAGTCACACAGAGAGACTCAACGACAGAGCCAGCATCAGATCATCCTGTGCTCATGGATTTAGCTACTACAAAGTACATTCTCCTGCCTCCCCGATGCCAGCCAGCATCTCCAGAAAGATCTGGCGATTCGGTTCTTTTTTTATGTGGTTCATGGACTTTTCGCCTCTTGGTTTTCTGATTCATAAGCTCCCTTTGGGAGGTCACGCTAGAATTCACCGACGGCCTTCCCCGGGAAGTTTGGCTTTAGTGAGACAGCGATGCATTATCTTTCTGGTTGAGGATGTGTAGGAGGGGAGGAGGGACGCAGGGGAGAGTTGCAGCAGAGGAGAAGGTGAAAGCACCAAAGGCAGGAGTGTGTGCGCATGCGTGTGTGTGTGCGTGCGTGCATGTGTGTGTGTGCGCGCGTGCATGTGTGTGTGCATGCATGTGTCTGTGTGTGTGCACACACATGTGTGTGAGTGTGTGTATGAGTGTGCGAGCGTGTGTGCGAGCGTGTGCATGCGTGTGTGTGTGTGCATGCTTGCGTGTGTCTGTGTGCGCGCGCACATGTGTGTGAGTGTGTGTATGAGTGTGCGAGCGTGTGTTTGTGTGTGTGCGTGCATGCATGTGTGTGTGTGCGTGTGTGTGTGGGCAGAAGAGAGACCCTTGTTTAGCAGGAGCAGCTGTTGGACTGCTGCGGGGGAGTCTCACTCAGGTTGGCATTCTTGCTGTTGCTGACGGGGGAGGAATTGGCGTCCAAGCTCTCGTTCATCTTCTCACATATAATGTCCACCAGGCGCTCAAAGACCTGCTTCACGTTGATGTTTTCCTTCGCGCTGGCTTCAAAGAATTCAAAACCTGGGGGAGGAACAGGGGGAAAAGGAGCGTGAAACGTCTCTGCCAGCAGCTGCACAAGGCCTCGCGCGCGCGGGGCGCGGCGCGAACCCCCGGCACGCGCCGCGCTCTTCTGGCTGGAGGGCGGCCAGAGCGAGGGGCGAGGCCTGGCTGTCCTTTGCGCGCTGCGCGGCCGGGACGCTGCGCGGATGGCCCGCTTGGGTGTGTGCTGCGTTTGACCCGCGGAGGCCGCCCGCCTGACGCCACCCCTGTCGCCAGAGCGTGCCGCACATTCCTCTGGGCAGCGCGCGCGGGATGTTTCCCCGTCTGCTGCTGGGGGTATCTCGTCACCCGCTCACGGTGTGTGCATGATAATTGTGCGACTGATCGTCATCCACTAATCGGAGCTGATACGGAGGGAGGCGCAGGGTCCTGACAGCATCCAAGGCGGGTCTGACTGCTGCGTATATTTAAAAAAAAACAACAAAAAAACCCCCCCGACGTGGGCTGTAAAAGGAGGACGATAAACATGACGCATAGTGAGCAAAGGCGCCCGGGCCCGTCTGGATGCCCATAGAGACCTAGAAAGCCAAGGAGGGGGAAATCTCCTGACCTAGCTCGTCGGCCAGCCGCTTCCCGTCCTCTGCGGGGATGACCCGGTCGTCTTCCAGGTCGCACTTGTTCCCCACCAGGATCACCTGCGCGTTGTCCCAGGAGTAGGTCTTGATCTGCGTGGCCCTGAGCGAGAAAGGGAGAAACGGATCAGGAAGGGGGAGGGGGGGGGGGAGGGGAAGACGCCATCATCCCCGGCAGGCATTGCCCAGCTCATCGGGGGAGGGGGCCAGGCTGATCCGGGCTTCCCAAAATCCTGCCGGGTTTAAGAACATAATTTTGATAATCCTGAGAAGCGGGGCCGGAGTTCACGGCTGTCAGTCCCTCGGCCTCACCGCCCTGCCCCAGCATCTCCCTGGCACACGTCCAAGGAGTCGCCTCCTGCCTCCATGTCATAAGGGCTAAGCAGGTCCGGTCCTGGTTTTACCCCTGTTGTATTTCTCATTACCCCCAACTACAGGTTCCCCCGCATGCAGTGGGGAAAACCATGCCCGGGTTACCCTTGCCCCATAAGACAGGGAGTCAGGCTGCAACCTTACTCTCCCCGCTCAGCGTGGCTCCCCTCCCCTTCCTTCGATCCAAGCAGAATCCATTCGGGGGACGAAAGCAGCTGGCACAGGCACGACCGGCCGCCCCTTGGCACCCTTCCAGCAGCAGGTGCCAGCGAGGTGGGAGCATCCCTGCAAATCCTGAGGATTTCACAGCCCCTACCACCCCCTCCCCTGCATTATCTCTGCATCGCAAGCCGAAAACAGAAAGCTGGCAGCAAGGCGTCAGGGCGAGGGCATCTTCTTACCAGTCCTGCACTGCGTTGAAAGAGTCCTGGTTTGAGATGTCGTACATCAGTAAGAAGCCCATGGCCCCCCTGTAGTAGGCGGTGGTGATGGTTCGGTATCGTTCCTGGCCCGCTGTGTCCTTAGAAAAAGGCAGCAAAAGGGAGAAGTCAAGGGTAGAAGGGACAGCCAGGCCGGGGAACCCCCAGGAGAGAGCAATGCAGCTCCGAAACCAGTGCATCCGTACCGGAACCTGATTCCCCAGACGTGAGCGGCGCGACTGGCTCGGGCAGTCCTGTGAGAGGAGCAGAGGCCGGGAGTCCTCCAGCTGCCGGCAAATAACACAGCTCCACACACACAGATCACTTCCTTCCCAGCCGGGAGTGAGAATCCAGGCCCAGGGAGGGAAAGTGACTCCCCCCAAGGTCACACACACACAGAGAGTCAGTGACAGAGCCGGGGATTAGAGCTGAGGCACAGGGAGGGAAAGTGACTCCCCCCGAGGTCACACACACACAGAGAGTCAGTGACAGAGCCGGGGATTAGAGCTGAGGCACAGGGGGATAAAGTGACTCCCCCTGAGGTCACACACAGAGAGTCAGTGACAGAGCCGGGGATTAGAGCTGAGGCACAGGGGGATAAAGTGACTCCCCCTGAGGTCACACACAGAGAGTCAGTGACAGAGCCGGGGATTAGAGCTGAGGCACAGGGGGATAAAGTGTCTCACCCTGAGGTCACACACAGAGAATCAGTGACAGAGCCGGGGATTAGAACTGAGGTACAGGGGGATAAAGTGACTCCCCCTGAGGTCACACACAGAGAATCAGTGACAGAACCGGGGATTAGAGCTGAGGCACAGGGGGATAAAGTGACTCCCCCTGAGGTCACACACACAGAGTCAGTGACAGAGCCGGGGATTAGAGCTGAGGCACAGGGGGGATAAAGTGTCTCACCCCGAGGTCACACACAGAGAGTCAGTGACAGAGCCGGGGATTAGAGCTGAGGCACAGGGGGATAAAGTGACTCACCCTGAGGTCACACACAGAGAGTCAGTGACAGAGCCGGGGATTAGAGCTGAGGCACAGGGGGATAAAGTGACTCACCCTGAGGTCACACACAGAGAGTCAGTGACAGAGCCGGGGATTAGAGCTGAGGCACAGGGAGGGAAAGTGACTCCCCCTGAGGTCACACACAGAGAGTCAGTGACAGAGCCGGGGATTAGAGCTGAGGCACAGGGGGATAAAGTGACTCCCCCTGAGGTCACACACAGAGAGTCAGTGACAGAGCCGGGGATTAGAGCTGAGGCACAGGGGGATAAAGTGTCTCACCCCGAGGTCACACACAGAGAGTCAGTGACAGAGCCGGGGATTAGAGCTGAGGCACAGGGGGATAAAGTGACTCCCCCTGAGGTCACACACAGAGAGTCAGTGACAGAGCCGGGGATTAGACCCTGTCTCTCCCTCGCTTCCTTCTATTTGGTCCCCGTATCTGTTGTTTGTCCCAGCCACCTACGTCAGTTTCCACCTCATCAGTTGCAGGAAATGGAGATCAGTTTAACGCACCAATTAACATTTCCACAGTTGGAAGGTTTTGTTCTCCTTGTGGAAAAAAAAAAAATCAGAGTGTGGTGCGGGCTTCAGCGTTGGCAAGGAAAGAGCAAAGCTGCCGTCTGACGTCTCCAGCGTCTCTCACGCACAGGGCTCTTGTGACGGAGCCTGGGAGACAAGGCCCGCGTTGCCACAGCAACCTCCTTCCATCCCCATGTCAGAGACGGGCTCCTCGCCCTCCCTCCCCTGTCTCCAAGGCCAAAGGCCTGGCACCTAGCAAACATTTCTCTTTAGAGAGACAGCTCCTTCCCTTATTTCTGGGACCGCCGCTGCCCCCTCCACCAGAGGTTTCCGTTCCCCCCTTCATCCATTAGCGGAGGAACATCCTTTCGCAGCCCGCTAATAACACCTTCTATGTAGGTTTCTGCAAGTAATACATAGAGCTTGTGCAGGCCCAGCTTCCAGCCCTAGTACTGCCACCATCTCTCAGTGAGTGACCTTCAGCACGGCGACATTCAGAGCTATGGCACCTGCAGACTCAGCTTCCAATCCCACTGCTGCCACCATCTCTCAGTGAGTGACCTTCAGCACGGCGACATTCAGAGCTATGACACCTGCAGACTCAGCTTCCAATCCCACTGCTGCCACCATCTCTCAGTGAGTGACCTTCAGCACGGCGACATTCAGAGCTATGACACCTGCAGACTCAGCTTCCAATCCCACTGCTGCCACCATCTCTCAGTGAGTGACCTTCAGCACGGCGACATTCAGAGCTATGACACCTGCAGACTCAGCTTCCAATCCCACTGCTGCCACCATCTCTCAGTGAGTGACCTTCAGCACGGCAACATTCAGAGCTATGGCACCTGCAGACTCAGCTTCCAATTCCACTACTGCCACCATCTCTTACTGTGTGACCTGCAGCATGGAATCAAAACAAAGCTGTGACACCTGCAGACTCAGCTTCCAATCCCACTACTGCCTCCATCTCTCAGTGAGTGACCTTCAGCACGGCGACATTCAGAGCTATGGCACCTGCAGACTCAGCTTCCAATCCCACTACTGCCACCATCTCTCAGTGAGTGACCTTCAGCACGGCGACATTCAGAGCTATGGCACCTGCAGACTCAGCTTCCAATCCCACTACTGCCACCATCTCTCACTGTGTGGCCTTCAGCATGGAATCACACAAAGCTGTGACACCTGCAGACTCAGTTTCCAATCCCACTCCTGCCACCAGCTCTCACTGTGTGACCTGCAGCGAGTAACTTAACCTCTTCCTGGGATCGCAAACGCTTTGGTTAAGGAGCACGTATATGTGTGTGTGGGTGTGGTAAGTGTGCGTGAGGGTGTTTTCTCATTTGTGGGTGTGCATCTGTGGTTGTTTTCCTTTCTTTGTCATTAGTATTTACCTGCTGTTGCTACCATTAATCCTGGTATCCCTGCTCCATGATAATCATCATGTCCTGCAAACCTCAGCCCACCAAAAGGCATAAACCCTAACATCACCTCCCCCTGACACTCTAAGCATCCCTCCATTCAGGCAGGCTGAATCCCTCTCTCCTCCCAACTCCCCATCCCTCCCAGAGCCCTGTGCTGACCCACCCCCCCGGGGACAGGTGGGAACCCAGCTCCATGTCAGCATCAAACTCCATGCAGGGTTAGGTTTTCTCACTCCCAACTCCCTGCTTACAACAAGTGGAGGTAGCAAGAGATTAATCCTTCCCTGCCCACTGAAGGCAGGAAGCCCCCACAGCAGGCAGAGTAAAACCCAGGCCCGGCTCGGCTTCTCCCTACTGACATGGAGCTATATGGTAACCCTAGCTGAGGGGTATATATGCTCTCATGGGCGTAGCCCGAATCTCCACACCCCTTGGGTACACGGAGTGAGTGAGTCAGCGTGGACTTTACCAGAGAAATCTCTTACTTCCACGAGCCGGAATCTGTCAACTTGACCTCCCTTCTTCCTGTTCCCAGGCCCAGGCGGAGCAAGGGCAGATCTGATCCCTGCAGAGCAGGGACTAGAGACAAATACAGGTCAGTGTGCTGTGTGTACAGATACCTGTATCAGTGCACACGTGTTGTATGTCTGTGTGGGCTGTGCGTACACGTGTTCCTGCATGTGAGTGTGCTCTGTGTGTGAGTGTGCATACGCGTTCCTGCATGTGAGTGTGCTCTGTGTGTGAGTGTGCACACGTGTTCCTGCATGTGAGTGTGCTCTGTGTGCACACTTGTATGTCTGTGTGGGCTGTACGAACATGTGTTCCTGCATGTGAGTGTACTCTGTGTGTGAGTGTGCACATGCGTTCCTGCATGTGAGTGGGCTCTGTGTGCACACGTGTTGTATGTCTGTGTGGACTGTGAGTACATGTGTTCCTGCATGTGAGTATGCTCTGTGTGTGTGTGTGTGCACATGCGTTCCTGTATGCTGTGTGTGCGTGCTGTGCATACACATGTTCCTGCATGTGAGTGTGCTCTGTGTGTGTGTGTGCACACGCATTCCTGCATGTGAGTGTGCTCTGTGTGCACACTTGTTGTATGTCTGTGTGTGTTTGCACATGTGTTCCTGCATGTGAGTGTGCTCTGTGTGCACACGTGTTGTATGTCTGTGTGGGCTGTGTGTACATGTGTTCCTGCATGTGAGTGTGCTCTGTGTGTGAGTGTGCACATGCGTTCCTGCATGTGAGTGTGCTCTGTGTGTGTGTGCACACGCGTTCCTGCATGTGAGTGTGCTCTGTGTGCACACTTGTTGTATGTCTGTGTGTGTGTGCACATGTGTTCCTGTATGCTGTGTGTGCAGGTACCTGTATCAGTGTGTGTGTGTGCTGTGCATACACGTGTTCCTGCAGGAGGAGGAGTGCACGGCGTTACTCCTCCTCTCCCGCCTCCCTCTTCCCCCTCCCACTCTCGAGCGCCCTGGGCACGTGCCCCCCCCCCCCCACCCCCTCACGCCGGGCACTCACCCAGATCTGCAGCTTGACCCTCTTCTCGTTGCGGTACACCGTCTTGACCTTGAAGTCGATGCCCACGGTGCTGACGAAGGCGGAGGTGAAGGAGTCGTCCGCGTAGCGGAAGAGGAAGGACGTCTTGCCCACGCTGCTGTTGCCGATGATCAGCAGCTTGAACATGTAGTCAAAGTTCTGGTCGGCGGCATCTTTCTGGGTCTGCCGGGCGTCGTTGGCAGAGGCCATCTGAGGACAGAGAAGCGGGCACACAGGGGCCGGCTGGTGAGAGCGATGCCTTCAGGCCCTGGCCCTGCCATTCTCTCTCCTCTCATATCATTATTCAGTCAGGCGAGGGGGGGTCACCCGCCAGAAAAGGCCAAGGACATTTTAACGGGTTCGGGCTCCTGCTTGATTCCAGGGACGACTGCTGGGGAACGGGTCAACTGCTTCAACGACAGGGGGAATGAAGAAAAGAGGATTTATATTCAAACAACCAACAAGGACTGAATTGCACGGGCTGGGTAAACAAGGGTGGGAGTAGCTTGCGGGGGGGGGGGGGGGGGGGAAGGGAAATAGAACCAAAAAGTTACTTAAAAGGGCCAAGAGTAACAGAAAAGTATGAAAAAAAAACCAAGTGTGAAAGCTTGCTGGGCGGACTGGATGAGCCGTTCGGTCTTCCTCTGCCGTCATTTCTATGTTTCTATGATAAGCAGGGGTGACTGCTGAGGGCGAGGCAAGGAGCAGGTGAAAGCTGGGGGCAGTGACGGGGGAGGAGGCGAGGGTTAACGTGGGCTGATGAGGGGGGCACCCGGGCGGGGTGTGGGTGAATGCTGGAGGTGATAGTGGGGGGAGCTGGGGCAAGATATCACTGTCTCAGGCAGGAGAAGACAGGACTCGTGAGGGACCCTGGCACATGCAGGAAGGCAGGGGGCTGGCGAGGGAATTTCATCACAATAGGATACTCTCTCTCTCTCTCTCTCTCTCTCATGAGATGTCACAGGCCGTCCACGCCGTCCTCGACTTTCATAAACGCCAGACCCTATACAGGCCGTGACCTTAAACCATTCGGCTCCTCAGCCGCAACATTTCAGCCACAAATGCCATCTTCATGGAAACAGACAGAAAGGCCCTTTAACATCTTCCTGAATTTTGGAAGGGGGGGGGGGTGTTCTTCCTTCATATTTCGCCGAAGAGTATTTGCAAAGCTCGGGAACCCTTTCGCGAGATTCATCTCCAGACGGATAATCCTGAATGACGGAAGATCTCAAGGCGCCTACCGGGGCGATGAAGCTCGAGAGCCGCCCGAAGGCTTAACGTCAGGATTTCAAAGCAGATCCCTCCGTTTAACGGGAAGCCGAGGCGTGAGTCCTTCAGGACCGGGTGATGATATCTGCTCAGGAATGGGAGTCCCGGCTCCCATCCCCGCGGTGGGATCCTGAACGAGTTGTGAGGCCTTTATAAAGAGTTTTTTTTGTGGGAGACCGAGGGTATCGGGCGTTACAATAATCTGGTGAAGGCAATGCTGGAGAATGCACGAGCGTTCTTAAAACCAAACTCGCTCTTCGCAGCATCGTGTAATTTCAAGCAGGCCCCTTGCATTGCTTGAAATTGCTTGCAAGCTTCGAATCCACAATGACCCCAAGGTTCCTTGGCCTCTATCACCCTCGGGTTTCTTTTCACTTCATCTACGACCAGAGACTGAGGAGCACATGAGTCGGGGAAATCCAGCTTAACTATAAGATTTCTCTTTTTCACAAATTTAGGAGCAATCTGGGTTTTTTTTTGTTACGCAATCCTTAAGGGTCATCAGAGAGTTCAAACCTTCTTAAGAGGACGGTCAATCCAGTCAGTGATTGGGACAAAGGACTGAAGATCGTCGGCAAAAACAAAAGACGATACCCCTACATCCAACTGAGACAAAAATACAACAGATTGGGGCAATATAGACATTAAAGAAGGAAGCCGATAAGGCCAAACCTTGAGGTACCTCGGTACAAAGCTGGAATTCATCGTTTTATCCCTGGAACATAAATTGATATCGATCCCTCAGAAAAGAAGAAAACTATTTCAGAATAGTATTTCCTATCCCTATATCAGCAAAACGCTTGATGAGAATAGAATGATCAATAGGGCTGAAGGCTGCTGTTAAGTCTAAAATGACAAGGAAAAACCGAAATACTCCTGCCTATGCCACAAGATAGCAAGGGAATGCCCCTATCTCACCTCTGAGAGCTCAAGTGCAAGACCTAGTGCTACAGGTGTGCTGCCAGGGCATACACCTCAGACATGTGCATGTATATTACCCAAGAACGTAACATGTGCCATCCCCTGATCCCTCCAGTCCAAGAGGTGACAGCTCTGTATCCCCTGCACCCCTGCCCCCATCCCCTGATCCTGCCAGACCTAGAGGTGACAGGCTCTGTATCCCTGCTCCCATCCCCTGATCCCTCCAGTCCTAGAGGTGACAGGCTCTGTATCCCTGCTCCCGTCCCCTGATCCCTCCAGTCCTAGAGGTGACAGGCTCTGTATCCCTGCTCCCGTCCCCTGATCCCTCCAGTCCTAGAGGTGACAGGCTCTGTAACCCTGCTCCCATCCCCCTGATCCCTCCAGTCCTAGAGATAACAGGCTCGGTATCCCTGCTCCCGTCCCCTGATCCCTCCAGTCCTAGAGGTGACAGGCTCTGTATCCCTGCTCCCGTCCCCTGATCCCTCCAGTCCTAGAGGTGACAGGCTCTGTATCCCTGCTCCCATCCCCTGATCCCTCCAGTCCTAGAGGTGACAGGCTCTGTATCCCTGCTCCCATCCCCTGATCCCTCCAGTCCTAGAGGTGACAGGCTCTGTATCCCTGCACCCATCCCCCGATCCCTCCAGTCCTAGAGGTGACAGGCTCTGTATCCCTGCTCCCGTCCCCCGATCCCTCCAGTCCTAGAGGTGACGGGCTCTGTATCCCTGCTCCCGTCCCCCGATCCCTCCAGTCCTAGAGGTGACGGGCTCTGTATCCCTGCTCCCGTCCCCTGCTCCCTCCAGTCCTAGAGGTGACGGGCTCTGTATCCCTGCTCCCGTCCCCTGATCCCTCCAGTCCTAGAGGTGACGGGCTCTGTATCCCTGCTCCCATCCCCTGCTCCCTCCAGTCCTAGAGGTGACGGGCTCTGTATCCCTGCTCCCATCCCCTGATCCCTCCAGTCCTAGAGGTGACAGGCTCTGTATCCCTGCTCCCATCCCCTGATCCCTCCAGTCCTAGAGGTGACGGGCTCTGTATCCCTGCTCCCATCCCCTGATCCCTCCAGTCCTAGAGGTGACGGGCTCTGTATCCCTGCTCCCGTCCCCTGATCCCTCCAGTCCTAGAGGTGACGGGCTCTGTATCCCTGCTCCCGTCCCCTGATCCCTCCAGTCCTAGAGGTGACGGGCTCTGTATCCCTGCTCCCATCCCCTGCTCCCTCCAGTCCTAGAGGTGACGGGCTCTGTATCCCTGCTCCCATCCCCTGATCCCTCCAGTCCTAGAGGTGACAGGCTCTGTATCCCTGCTCCCATCCCCTGATCCCTCCAGTCCTAGAGGTGACAGGCTCTGTATCCCTGCCCCCATCCCCTGATCCCTCCAGTCCTAGAGGTGACAGGCTCTGTATCCCTGCTCCCATCCCCTGATCCCTCCAGTCCTAGAGGTGACAGGCTCTGTATCCCTGCTCCCATCCCCTGATCCCTCCAGTCCTAGAGGTGACAGGCTCTGTATCCCTGCTCCCATCCCCTGATCTCTCCAGTCCTAGAGGTGACAGGCTCTGTATCCCTGCTCCCGTCCCCTGATCCCTCCAGTCCTAGAGGTGACAGGCTCTGTATCCCTGCTCCCATCCCCTGATCCCTCCAGTCCTAGAGGTGACAGGCTCTGTATCCCTGCTCCCATCCCCTGATCTCTCCAGTCCTAGAGGTGACAGGCTCTGTATCCCTGCTCCCATCCCCTGCTCCCTCCAGTCCTAGAGGTGACAGGCTCTGTATCCCTGCTCCCATCCCCTGATCCCTCCAGTCCTAGAGGTGACAGGCTCTGTATCCCTGCTCCCGTCCCCTGATCCCTCCAGTCCTAGAGGTGACAGGCTCTGTATCCCTGCTCCCGTCCCCTGATCCCTCCAGTCCTAGAGGTGACAGGCTCTGTATCCCTGCTCCCGTCCCCTGATCCCTCCAGTCCTAGAGGTGACGGGCTCTGTATCCCTGCTCCCGTCCCCTGATCCCTCCAGTCCTAGAGGTGACGGGCTCTGTATCCCTGCTCCCATCCCCTGCTCCCTCCAGTCCTAGAGGTGACAGGCTCTGTATCCCTGCTCCCGTCCCCTGATCCCTCCAGTCCTAGAGGTGACGGGCTCTGTATCCCTGCACCCATCCCCTGATCCCTCCAGTCCTAGAGGTGACGGGCTCTGTATCCCTGCTCCCATCCCCTGATCCCTCCAGTCCTAGAGGTGACGGGCTCTGTATCCCTGCTCCCATCCCCTGATCCCTCCAGTCCTAGAGGTGACGGGCTCTGTATCCCTGCTCCCGTCCCCTGATCCCTCCAGTCCTAGAGGTGACAGGCTCTGTATCCCTGCTCCCATCCCCTGATCCCTCCAGTCCTAGAGGTGACAGGCTCTGTATCCCTGCTCCCATCCCCTGCTCCCTCCAGTCCTAGAGGTGACAGGCTCTGTATCCCTGCTCCCGTCCCCTGCTCCCTCCAGTCCTAGAGGTGACAGACTCCGTATCCCTGCTCCCATCCCCTGATCCCTCCAGTCCTAGAGGTGACAGACTCTGTATCCTGCTCCCATCCCCTGATCCCTCCAGTCCTAGAGGTGACAGGCTCTGTATCCCTGCTCCCGTCCCCTGCTCCCTCCAGTCCTAGAGGTGACAGGCTCTGTATCCCTGCTCCCATCCCCCTGATCCCTCCAGTCCTAGAGGTGACAGGCTCTGTATCCCTGCTCCCATCCCCTGATCCCTCCAGTCCTAGAGGTGACAGGCTCTGTATCCCTGCTCCCGTCCCCTGATCCCTCCAGTCCTAGAGGTGACAGGCTCTGTATCCCTGCTCCCATCCCCTGCTCCCTCCAGTCCTAGAGGTGACAGGCTCTGTATCCCTGCTCACGTCCCCTGATACCTCCAGTCCTAGAGGTGACAGGCTCTGTATCCCTGCTCCCGTCCCCTGATCCCTCCAGTCCTAGAGGTGACAGGCTCTGTATCCCTGCTCCCGTCCCCTGATCCCTCCAGTCCTAGAGGTGACAGGCTCTGTATCCCTGCTCCCATCCCCTGATCCCTCCAGTCCTAGAGGTGATGGGCTCTGTATCCCTGCTCCCATCCCCTGCTCCCTCCAGTCCTAGAGGTGACAGGCTCTGTATCCCTGCTCACGTCCCCTGATACCTCCAGTCCTAGAGGTGACAGGCTCTGTATCCCTGCTCCCATCCCCTGATCCCTCCAGTCCTAGAGGTGACAGGCTCTGTATCCCTGCTCCCGTCCCCTGATCCCTCCAGTCCTAGAGGTGACAGGCTCTGTATCCCTGCACCCATCCCCTGATCCCTCCAGTCCTAGAGGTGACGGGCTCTGTATCCCTGCTCCCATCCCCTGATCCCTCCAGTCCTAGAGGTGACGGGCTCTGTATCCCTGCTCCCATCCCCTGATCCCTCCAGTCCTAGAGGTGACGGGCTCTGTATCCCTGCTCCCGTCCCCTGATCCCTCCAGTCCTAGAGGTGACAGGCTCTGTATCCCTGCTCCCATCCCCTGATCCCTCCAGTCCTAGAGGTGACAGGCTCTGTATCCCTGCTCCCATCCCCTGCTCCCTCCAGTCCTAGAGGTGACAGGCTCTGTATCCCTGCTCCCGTCCCCTGATCCCTCCAGTCCTAGAGGTGACAGGCTCTGTATCCCTGCACCCGTCCCCTGATCCCTCCAGTCCTAGAGGTGACAGACTCTGTATCCCTGCTCTCATCCCCTGCTCCCTCCAGTCCTAGAGGTGACAGGCTCTGTATCCCTGCTCCCATCCCCTGATCCCTCCAGTCCTAGAGGTGACAGGCTCTGTATCCCTGCTCCCATCCCCTGATCCCTCCAGTCCTAGAGGTGACAGGCTCTGTATCCACACGGGCAGTGCATTTGATGGTCCTTCTCCAGTGTGGAGATTTTCTTAGCTTACTGGGTGCTGTTTATTGAGTGGGAAGGTGCTGCTGGGACTGACGCCTTCTGTCTTTCTCTTTATCCCATGCTGATGTTTGCTGAAGATTTAGAGAAAGGCTCCTAGCACCTTGGCAGCCGAGGATGTCTCGGAAAAGGGGGAAGGGCGGAAGAGATGGAACGGATAAGGGGCAGAGTCCTCTGAGAGATCAGGCACGGCTCCTCGCGTGGATCAGTGGCCCTGGGCGCTAAGGGACATGAATGGGGACCCCCGTCTTTTCAGCCTCTGGCCGCCCAGTGCAGCCTGTAAATTAGCGGCTGCTTTAACAGGGAGGACTGCGCTGGGGAACGCCTGCGACGGGTGCCCTGAGTTACAATGGGTGCACGTCCCTTCGTGCCTCTGCGGAGGGTCCACGGGGCCTTGGGACATTTCCCGCTTTATTTTAAAACGCTTGCGCACACCGATTCGCCGAAGATCCCCTGACACGACCGTATTTCTTCTCCCCTCCGGTTCGGAAACCTCCAAAGTTTAACAATCAAGCCCAGCGAACGTGCATCTCAAATCAGTGGCGCTCTTGCAGCGCAAGCACTAGAATTGCACTGCGTATAGCAAGGATTCGAGTAAGAGGAACCACACGGGGCAGTAATTTTTTTTTTCAATTTCTCTGGAGCAATCGACCTCGCGGTTTCACTTGACACCAGCTCCGGGGCTGGCGTCGGGGGGTAGTAGCTAATGGCCTCGTCTGCATGGCATTTATACACGTGATGAGCGCCGTTAGCTGCCCGTGAGCTCGGAGGCGCCAATCCCCTTATTGCATTGGGCGTCGGCACGGCGCGTCCGAAAAACGCCCGTCCAGCTGCGCGTGGGCCGGTGGAGCTGGGCTGAGCGCACTCTGCTGCTGCTTTGGCCTCCGGTGTGACACCGGCTCTTAAACCTGAACTGAATCAGGGGCAGGTGAAGAGCCCTGAGATCCTCCGCAGGGCGTCGGCACAGAATGTGGTTTCCCCCGGGTCACCTTTCCTGTTCTGATCCTGACAAACCAGTCTGAATGAATCACACAGGTCAGCCGCAGTGCGTGTCGGAAGGGAGCCTGTGGTGCGGCTCTCATACTGGCACCGTACGCTCCTTCATGCCGCAGTGTATCTCACCGCATGCTCCATCATGTGTATATATATATATATAATACACAGAGCCCCCAAAAGTGCTGCCTGCCTGTTGGCGACTGGTGAGGTGATATGAGACATCATCCCGCCAGCTGCTGAGGAGAATGCGTGCGAAATTCAGAATCCATGCGCGTATATTTCGAGCTCTGCACGTAGCCCAGAGGGCGTAGGCCCGGGTATGCTCTGCCCTGAGCCTTCAGACACGCTCGATCTCCTGGCTCACTGCACGGTGATGGCAGCGGAGCTGCGGGACATTGAGGCTGGGAGGATTCCCAGAGGATGCTGGGCTGCCTGCTGGGTGCTGGATGGGAAGGAGGCCAGGAGGCGTGCGGCCTGGAAGAGTGATCCGCAGGCCAGTGGGATTGGAGGGAGCCTGAGAAGTGGGTGGAAGGGGAGTAGAGGAGACATGCTTTGGTCAGGTCAGGTGGAGAGTGGTGGAGAGGGGAGGGGAGGGGTGAGTGGTGGGATGAAGCTGATAGCTGGGGGCTGGGGTGGGGAGATACTCAAAATTACAACAGGGGTGAAGGTGATGTTGAGAACAGGACATTGCAGGGGCCTGGAATGTGACTAGGAACCTCTGGGAAATTTCACTGGGTATCAGCTAGTTATATCGTAATATCTCATATTACATCGTATTCAGCAACCTAATCATATCTTGTCACATCATACACTCCATTATATCATAATGTATCACACAATATGCAGCATTATATCATAGTGTATCTCACTGCAGACTCCATTCTATCATGTCATAATAACACCATGTACTCCATTATTTCATATTGCCTTATATCACACCGTGTGCTCCATTATATCATTTTACATCATATGCGGCAATATATCATATCTCTAATCATGCCATACACTCAGTTATATCATAATATATCATATCACATCATAGACTCCATTATGTCATATCTCATCTTATACAGCATTATATCATATTTCTTATCACATCATACACTCCATTATATCATAATATCTTGTATCACACCGTATACTTGATTATATCTCATATTACAACATATGCAGCAATATATCATATCTCTAATCATGCCATACACTCAATTATATCATAATATATCATATTACACCATATACTCCAATATGGTGTATATGAGATATTATGATATAATTGAATATATGGTGAGATATGATATAATGGAGTGTATGGTATGATAAAAAAAAAATATAATGCTGTACATGATGAGATATGACATTATGGAGTATATCATGTGATTATGTCATATTGTATAATGGAGTATATGGTGTGTTATGAGATATAATATAATTGAGTGCATGCTTGATAAGAGATATGATATAATGCTGCATATGTTGTAATATGAGATATAATCAAGTATATGGTGTGAAATGAGTTATTATGATATAATGGAGTGGTATGATGTGATAAGAAATATGATATAATGCTGTATAAGATGAGATATGACATAAACTCCATTATACAATATGTCATAATCACACCATATACTCCATTATTTACTTATTTATCTCATTGTACGTGGCATTATATTTTGTCACACCATGCACTCTGTTATATCATAAAATCTCATATCACTATGCATGTGACATTATATCGTAGTGTTTCTCACCACAGACTCTATTATATCATAATATGTCATTTCACGTCATTTACTCCAAATCACCAAGACCCAAATGTAAGTGTTCCCAGGGTAGCTTCACTGGGGAGAGGGGTGTAGGAGCAGCTTTATGGAACAGATTTTGATTACAGTTTTATTGTATTTTATAATACTGTATTTTATTTAATTAGATTATATTTTCTACTGTATTCTATGCATTTTATTGATGTAAGCTGCCCTGGGTCCCTTACATCACAATATCCCTTTAGAACATAAAAAGTGCCATGCTGGGTCAGAACCAGGGCCTAGCAAGCCCTGCATCCTGTCTCCAACAGTGGCAGGCTGGGTCATTTGGATGTACCCAGTAGATCGTGATAGGAAAAGTCCTTTCCATGTCCCTCACTCCCTGGAGTGGAGACCACCAGATCTCTCTGGCTAGTAATTATTTCTGGACCTGTCTTCCGGAAACATGCAAACCTTTGTCTTAAAGTCCACTGTACTACCAGCCTTGACCACATCTTCCATAGTTTAACTGTAGTCACACTGCATACGCCATTGTATCATATCTCATATCACACTGTACATTAATATCCCGTATCACATCATATCTCATTTGTTAAACACCGCTAGCAAGGGCTGGAGGCAGCTTGCAGTATGAAACAAATAACCCTAACGAATCAGTAAAACATCCCGTACCCCCAAAATACAAGAAAACTTGACATTTACATAAAACATAGGACAATTTACAATATGTATAAACCTCACACATTTTCCTCTCTCTGACGTCCCAATACCGTAACAAAAATCGGATCCATGCACCCAGACCAACAAGTCCAATAACCACGTACAGCATATCACATTCAAGTTTCCTTACAAATACCTACATGAAACCTATTCCTCTAACCTCCTTAGCTCATGTGCTCTGAAATACCCTCTCCTTCACACCATGTGCCAACTGAAATCCATATATTTAATTATTATCTCAGAACCTTATAGAATACTGGGCCCAGTATGCAAAGATATCCGGTTATCTGGACATTAGTTATCCGGTTAACTGAGAATGGATATTCAGCAGCAGGAATATAACGGGATTGAGCTGGTGTAACTTATTGGGTTAACTTAACCGGATAAGGCTGAATATAGGCACTTATGTCCCCCAAGTTATCCGGCTATCTACTTAACCGGTTAAATCCTAACCAGCCTTTGAACATAGCCAGATATTCCAGTGGCTGCCACTTACCCGGCTAAGCAGCGTTTCAGTGTTGGTCCCACTATATATTACATTACATATTTAACTTCAGATCATATATTTCACTGTGTCATAAGAACACCCTATGTACTATTACAGTATATGTGGATAATACATCACACATATATATATATATGCTCTGTATTGTAACCTTATCACACTATTTCATTATATTATACCTGTAGTATAGCATCCTGTCATTCATTATATTGTAAGTCAGGATGTATTTCAACATTGCATCAACATTTTATTATGGGCATTATATTATGTTATATAAGGTTAGGTTATATTATATTCTGTGCTATATTATGTTATGTGTCGCTGTGTTTTATATACATATATATATATATATATATATATATCATCTCGCCCTTGTAATATTTACCCTATGGTTATGCTATATTTTTCTGTATTATACGTTACACTGTTACCCCACCCATGTTATATTTATCATATGGTTGCTATACTTTATTTTCTGTATAAATAATGAGTTAAGATTATATTATGTTATATAAGGTTAGGTTATATTATATTCTGTGCTATATTACATGATGTATTCTAGTTTATGTTATGTGTATATGTGTATAGAATGTGTATATATATATATATATATATATATATATATATATATATATATACACATTCTATCATCTCACCCTTGTAATTTTTACCCGATGGTTATGCTATATTTTTCTGTATTATACATTACACTGTTGCCCCACCCATGTTATATTTATTTATTTATAAATTTTATATACCGAGGCTCAATTAACAGGATTAATTATCACTTTGGTTTACATTACAACCAGCAAAAATAACACAGTCTTGTTTTACAATTAACAGGGTGGAGATAACCTGGATAAAAAAAACACTGAACAGGGTAGAAATAATCTGGATAAACAAAAAATGTGTGAAGCAAGTATAGAGAACTGGATTTGTATAACTTGTGTGAAGATCAGGGAAACTGAGTAGAGGAGGACTATGAAGGCCTCAAGTTGGATAGAGGACTCATGATGCGGATAAGAACCAAGGCTGAGGTGAGTGGTTATGGGAAGGCTTGTTCGAATAACAAAGTCTTAAGTCTCTTCTTAAAGGTGATTGGACATCGTTCCAGCCTCAGTTCAGGAGGGAGCAGGCTCCGTTGCTTGGGGCCTGAGGCGGATATAGCTCTCTTACCGAGGGAGGTCTTGATGGTGGGTGTTTGAAGAGTTCCTCTCTGGGCAAGTCTAATTGGGACGGACCTAGGTGTGGAGTTGCACAGGTATTGTAAGCTCCAGAGGAGTGACGTTGTGTACGGCTCTGTGAGTGACTCTTAATAGTTTATGAAGGATTCTAAACTTAATTGGTAGCCAATGTAGATTCTTTAAAAATTGGAGTTATATGGTCCCTCTTGTTGGATTTTTGTGAGGACCCTGGCCGTGGCGTTCTGTAGTAGCTGGAGAGGTTTGAGTGCGATATCAGGCAGGCCGTGAAGGAGTGAGTTACAATAGTCAATTTTGGAAAATATAATGGCTTGCAAAACTGACCTGAAATCGTGGAAATGGAGAAGTATAGCAGCCATATTTATCATATGGCTGCTATACTTTATTTTCTGTATAAATAATGAGTTAAGATTATATTATGTTATATGAGGTTAGGTTATATTATATTCTGTGCTATATTACATGATGTATTCTAGTTTATGTTATGCGTTGCTGTGTTTTATATATATATACACATTCTATCATCTCGCCCTTGTAATATTTACCCTATAGTTATGCTATATTTTTCTGTATTATACGTTACACTGTTGCCCCACCCATGTTATATTTATCATATGGCTGCTATACTTTATTTTCTGTATAAATAATGAGTTAAGATTATATTATGTTATATGAGGTTAGGTTATATTATATTCTGTGCTATATTACATGATGTATTCTAGTTTGTTATGCGTTGCTGTGTTTATATATATATATATATATATATATATATATATATATATATATATATATATATATACGCACATTCTATCATCTCGCCCTTGTAATTTTTACCCGATGGTTATTCTATATTTTTCTGTATTATACGTTACACTGTTGCCCCACCCATGTTATATTTATCATATGGTTGCTATACTTTATTTTCTGTATAAATAATGAGTTAATGCGTAAAGGTTTCCAGGACGCTCCCCCGCAGTGACTGTATTGATCCCACGTGAACAAGGGCATCCTTGGAAAGCCCACGGGTTCCGCCCTCTTGCCCAGAGGTCAGCAGATCATGACATTTGACCTCTGACCTCAAATGGGGAAAAAAAAAAAGAGATGGGCTGTTTGGGGCATCACAGGCTGCTTTCAGGCAGATCCCGTGCTGCAAAACTTTCCTCGCTGGCCACGGACGATCAAACATCATGGAGGGGGGTGGGGGGGGGGGCATCGCTGCCCCTACCCCCCACCCTCTCCAAAATATCTCTCTTTCCCGGCCCTATCATCACCTCTTCTCTTTGCTCCGGGAGTTCCCCAGAAAGATCACCCGCCACAACACCACCCACTACTCTGTACGGGAAAGGTGCGTGCAGCCACCTCTGGGGTGGGGAAAAAAAATGGTGACCAAAGGCTGTGGCTGCCCTGCGTGGGGGGGAGGAGGACTCGTGAAGAATGGTGGCCGTTGATTACTGTACGCACTGGTCCACCATGATTGGTTTCTACTGTAGAGATGGAGGGGTGTCCCCCTAGTAACAGAGTAACCTGTGGTCCATCCCTTCAGCAGCATTTCCTGAAGCCCAGATGGAAGAGGTGGCCTGAAGGGTGCAGGGCTTAGGAGGATCACTGAGAGGGAGAGAGGGAACTGACAGATCTAGGCTGAAATTGGGGAAGGAAGTCCTGACACCCAAGGAGAAAAGGCAGGCAGTGCAGAGAGACAGCCCACCTCCCCAGGCTCCGACTGAAAACAGCTGTCCCGCCGTCTGCCGTCTCCCTGCTCCCCAGGCGCTGAGAGGGAGCACATCTGGGTCTAGGCGCCTGTCCGGGGATCCCGCAGCGAACATCTGGAAACTTTCAGCCTGGGCTGTGAACTGCTGGGAGCCCCCGTTACCAAGCTCCTCTCCTCTGCCAGATGTTTCCCTAGCGGAAAGCCCTGGGGACGGCACCCCCCCCCCCCTCCCCCCCTTACCTCACGGAGCTCCTGCACTGCTGCCTGGGCACCGCCACCTTTTCCTCCTTCACACTCTCTCTCTCTCTCTCTCCACCCGGATCTGACTTATTTGCAGACCTTAAGCCTCTGCTAGGAAATCCCAGAGAAGGGGAGAGCAGAGGAGAAGGTGTGATCAACCCTTCCACATCACCCGCCCTCCTCCCGTCAAGCCTGGGAGCTGCAGGCAGGGCTCCTCCTCTGCAGGGCCCGCTCCCTCCCTCCCTCCCTCCCTCCGCCTCTCTCACTCTGTGCAGCCCAAGTTCCTGCTCCTTTCCTTGCCCTGTCATTGTACGCAGGCCTACACCTTCCCCCCCTCCCTGTCACTGTATGGGGCCCACTTCCTCCCTCTCCTGTCCCTGTATACAGCCCAGTTCCTGCTCCCTCCCAAGCCACGTCACTGTATGCAGTCCTACGCCTTCCCCCCCCCCCCACTCCCTGTCACTGTATATGTACCAGGGCCTGCTCCCTTCCTCACCGCGTCATCGTACGCAGTCCAAGGCCTATACCTTCCCTCTCCCTGTCACTGTATATGTACCAGGGCCTGCTCCCTTCCTCCCCGCGTCATCGTACGCAGTCCTACGCCTTCCCCCCCCCCCCCTCCCTGTCACTGTATATGTACCAGGGCCTGCTCCCTTCCTCACCGCGTCATCGTACGCAGTCCAAGGCCTATACCTTCCCTCTCCCTGTCACTATATATACAACCAGGGCCTGCTCCCTTCCTCACCGCGTCATCGTACGCAGTCCAAGGCCTATACCTTCCCTCTCCCTGTCACTGTATATGTACCAGGGCCTGCTCCCTTCCTCACCGCGTCATCGTACGCAGTCCAAGGCCTATACCTTCCCTCTCCCTGTCACTGTATATGTACCAGGGCCTGCTCCCTTCCTCACCGCGTCATCGTACGCAGTCCAAGGCCTATACCTTCCCTCTCCCTGTCACTGTATATGTACCAGGGCCTGCTCCCTTCCTCACCGCGTCATCGTACGCAGTCCAAGGCCTATACCTTCCCTCTCCCTGTCACTGTATATGTACCAGGGCCTGCTCCCTTCCTCACCGCGTCATCGTACGCAGTCCAAGGCCTATACCTTCCCTCTCCCTGTCACTGTATATGTACCAGGGCCTGCTCCCTTCCTCACCGCGTCATCGTACGCAGTCCAAGGCCTATACCTTCCCTCTCCCTGTCACTGTATATGTACCAGGGCCTGCTCCCTTCCTCACTGCGTCATCGTACGCAGTCCAAGGCCTATACCTTCCCTCTCCCTGTCACTGTATATGTACCAGGGCCTGCTCCCTTCCTCACCGCGTCATCGTACGCAGTCCAAGGCCTATACCTTCCCTCTCCCTGTCACTGTATATGTACCAGGGCCTGCTCCCTTCCTCACCGCGTCATCGTACGCAGTCCAAGGCCTATACCTTCCCTCTCCCTGTCACTGTATATGTACCAGGGCCTGCTCCCTTCCTCACCGCGTCATCGTACGCAGTCCAAGGCCTATACCTTCCCTCTCCCTGTCACTGTATATGTACCAGGGCCTGCTCCCTTCCTCACCGCGTCATCGTACGCAGTCCAAGGCCTATACCTTCCCTCTCCCTGTCACTGTATATGTACCAGGGCCTGCTCCCTTCCTCACCGCGTCATCGTACGCAGTCCAAGGCCTATACCTTCCCTCTCCCTGTCACTGTATATGTACCAGGGCCTGCTCCCTTCCTCACCGCGTCATCGTACGCAGTCCAAGGCCTATACCTTCCCTCTCCCTGTCACTGTATATGTACCAGGGCCTGCTCCCTTCCTCACCGCGTCATCGTACGCAGTCCAAGGCCTATACCTTCCCCTCCCTGTCACTGTATATGTACCAGGGCCTGCTCCCTTCCTCACCGCGTCATCGTACGCAGTCCAAGGCCTATACCTTCCCTCTCCCTGTCACTGTATATGTACCAGGGCCTGCTCCCTTCCTCACCGCGTCATCGTACGCAGTCCAAGGCCTATACCTTCCCTCTCCCTGTCACTGTATATGTACCAGGGCCTGCTCCCTTCCTCACCGCGTCATCGTACGCAGTCCAAGGCCTATACCTTCCCTCTCCCTGTCACTGTATATGTACCAGGGCCTGCTCCCTTCCTCACCGCGTCATCGTACGCAGTCCAAGGCCTATACCTTCCCTCTCCCTGTCACTGTATATGTACCAGGGCCTGCTCCCTTCCTCACCGCGTCATCGTACGCAGTCCAAGGCCTATACCTTCCCTCTCCCTGTCACTGTATATGTACCAGGGCCTGCTCCCTTCCTCACCGCGTCATCGTACGCAGTCCAAGGCCTATACCTTCCCTCTCCCTGTCACTGTATATGTACCAGGGCCTGCTCCCTTCCTCACCGCGTCATCGTACGCAGTCCAAGGCCTATACCTTCCCTCTCCCTGTCACTGTATATGTACCAGGGCCTGCTCCCTTCCTCACCGCGTCATCGTACGCAGTCCAAGGCCTATACCTTCCCTCTCCCTGTCACTGTATATGTACCAGGGCCTGCTCCCTTCCTCACTGCGTCATCGTACGCAGTCCAAGGCCTATACCTTCCCTCTCCCTGTCACTGTATATGTACCAGGGCGTGCTCCCTTCCTCACCGCGTCATCGTACGCAGTCCAAGGCCTATACCTTCCCTCTCCCTGTCACTGTATATGTACCAGGGCCTGCTCCCTTCCTCACCGCGTCATCGTACGCAGTCCAAGGCCTATACCTTCCCTCTCCCTGTCACTGTGTATAAGCCTAGGGCCTGCACCCTCCCGCCCCCTATCCCTGTATGCAGCCCAGGGCTCACTCCCTCCCTCTGTGGCCCTGTCTCCGTATAGAGCCCAAGGTCTGCTCCCTTCCTCTCCCAGTCACAGTTTGCATCTCAGGGCCCTCCCCCAGACTTGCATACAACCCGGATCTTGCTTATTGTTTCCATTTATCCAGCCCAGGGCTTACTGCCTCTCTCCCCCTGTATACAGCCCTGCACTATTTTCTAGTGCCTTTCGTCCATTCCTCTTGTATAATATCTGTGGTAATCTCCTGATCTCTGTCTGTCTGTATGATACCCTGGAGATCTTATTCCCTCTGTATCATAAGAAATAGCCCTGCTGGGTCAGACCAAGAGTCCATCAAGCCCAGCATCCTGTTTGCAACAGAGACCAATCCAGGCCATAAGAACCTGGCAAGCACCCAAAAACTAAGAAGATCCCATGCTACTGATGCAATTAATGGCAGTGGTTATTCCCTAAGTATAATTGATTAATAGCCATTAATGGACTTCTCCTCCAAGAACTTATCCAATCCTTTTTTAAACCCAGCTACACTAACTGCACTAACCACATCCTCTGGCAACAAATTCCAGAGCTTTATTGTGCGTTGAGTGAAAAAGAACTTTCTCCGATTAGTCTTAAATGTGCTACTTGCTAACTTCATGGAGTGCCCCCTAGTACTTCTACTATCCGAAAGAGTAAATAACCGATTCACATCTACCCGTTCTAGACCTCTCATGATCTTAAACACCTCTATCATATCCCCCTCAGCCGTCTCTTCTCCAAGCTGAAAAGTCCTAACCTCTTCAGCCTTTCCTCATAGGGGAGCTGTTCCATTCCCTTTATCATTTTGGTTGCCCTTCTCTGTACCTTCTCCATCACAATTATATCTTTTTTGAGATGCGGCGACCAGAATTGTACACAGTATTCAAGGTGCGGTCTCACCATGGAGCGATACAGAGGCATTATGACATTTTCCGTTTTATTCACCATTCCCTTCCTAATAATTACCTACATTCGGGCCGATACAGTAAAAATCGTGGAAGAGTGGGCGAGTGCCCGCTCTCCCGGCGCACGCACAGGCCAGTCTCCTGTGCACGCGATTCAGTAATTTAATTTATTTAAATTAGGGCCGGCGGTAAAAAGAGGCGCTAGGGACACTAGCGCGTCCCTAGCGCCTCTTTTTGGACAGGAGCAGCGGCTGTCAGCGGGTTTGACAGCTGACGCTCAGTTTTGCCGGCGTCGGTTCTCGAGCCCCGCTGACAGCCACGGGTTCGGAAACCGGACGCCGGCAAAATTGAGCGTCCGGTTTTAAACCCACGAGCTGCGGGCCCATTTACATTTTTTTTTTTTTTAATTTGTAACTTTTTTTAACTTTTTGGACCTCCGACTTAATATCGTCATGATATTAAGTCGGAGGGAGCACAGAAAAGCAGTTTTTACTGCTTTTCTGTGCACTTCCCCGGCGCCGGCAGAAATTTAAACGCCTACCTTTGGGCAGGCGCTAATTTCTGAAAGTAAAATGTGCGGCTTGGCTGCGCATTTTACTTTCTGAATCGCGCGGGAATGACTAATAGGGCCATGGACGTGCATTTGCGTGTTGCGGGCGCTATTCGTTTCGGTGGGGGGGGGGGGGTGGGGGTTGGACGCGTGTTTTTACCGCGCTATTACCCCTTATTACTGAATAAGGGGTAAAGCTAGGGCGTCGAAAACCCGCATCCAAATGCGGGTTAAGAGTGCGCTGCGCCGGATCGTTTTGCTTTTTTTTTTTTGACTGCTCCAGCACTCTGAGGTACGGGGGTACAATTAATGCCCCATTCCTCACTTTCTCTGTGGCTGTGCAATGTCCGGGACCTCCCTTTCCTCTCTGCCAGGGCCCACAACCTCTAGCTCGCTCTCTCTCTCTGTTTTTTTGCCAAATTGTTTTGCTTTTTTGTGTGGTGTAAGGGACTGAGTTGGGTAACGCCAAAGAGGAAGGGATAGCCTTGTGTAACCCGATTGCTCCAGGCCAAGACCCTGCAGGCAGCAGGAAGTGTGGTCTGAGGATCAAAACACAGACACTCGGAAGGCCTCCCGAGTTCAAATCCTTGCTTGGTCCCCCTGAAATAATTTCAGCAGCCTCCGTGTGCAACCATGGGCTCTTGCTGGTGGCTGCCCTGACCGTTCAAACCCTACTCGCACTGACGCTCCTTGAGCGAGTCACTTCATTCTCAAGCCCTCTGGGGTAAGAACCTACCCTCTTGTAGCTTGGGCTTGGAATTCAATTCTCAACGATTCCTTAAATACTCAACTCTGCTTTAACAAAGTCCTTTATCTGGCACCACAAAATACTCCAGTGGTGGCCACAGCTTTCAGAAATATCCTCAGTGTGACCTTGGGTCAAGTCAGTCCCTTTCTTTCCCTTGCTTGGAGAGGGGTGGGAGAGAGTCACTTTATCCCCCTGTGCCTCAGCTCTAATCCCCGGCTCTGTCACTGACTCTCTGTGTGTGACCTCAGGGTGAGACACTTTATCCCCCTGTGCCTCAGCTCTAATCCCCGGCTCTGTCACTGACTCTCTGTGTGTGACCTCAGGGGATTCACTTTATCCCCCTGTGCCTCAGCTCTAATCCCCGGCTCTGTCACTGACTCTCTGTGTGTGACCTCAGGGGGAGTCACCTTATCCCCCTGTGCCTCAGCTCTAATCCCCGGCTCTGTCACTGACTCTCTGTGTGTGACCTCAGGGGGAGTCACTTTATCCCCCTGTGCCTCAGCTCTAATCCCCGGCTCTGTCACTGACTCTCTGTGTGTGACCTCAGGGGAGTCACTTTATCCCCCTGTGCCTCAGCTCTAATCCCCGGCTCTGTCCACTGACTCTCTGTGTGTGACCTCAGGGTGAGTCACTTTATCCCCCTGTGCCTCAGCTCTAATCCCCGGCTCTGTCACTGACTCTCTGTGTGTGACCTCAGGGTGAGTCACTTTATCCCCCCCTGTGCTTCAGTTCTAATCCCCGGCTCTGTCACTGACTCTCTGTGTGTGACCTCAGGGGAGTCACTTTATCCCCCTGTGCTCAGCTCTAATCCCCGGCTCTGTCACTGACTCTCTGTGTGTGACTCAGGGGGAGTCACTTTATCCCCCTGTGCCTCAGCTCTAATCCCCGGCTCTGTCACTGACTCTCTGTGTGGGACCTCAGGGGGAGTCACTTTATCCCCCTGTGCCTCAGCTCTAATCCCCGGCTCTGTCACTGACTCTCTGTGTGTGACCTCAGGGGGAGTCACTTTATCCCCCTGTGCCTCAGCTCTAATCCCCGGCTCTATCACTGACTCTCTGTGTGTGACCTCAGGGGGAGTCACTTTATCCCCCTGTGCCTCAGCTCTAATCCCCGGCTCTATCACTGACTATAGGTGAATCCCTTTATCTCCACAGAACTGCTGCTAGGAGCATTCAGTGCATGCTTCTGCTTTTATTGTTTCAATTTAAGGATTGCCCTTTCATACCATGCTCAGAGCAATGAGCAAATTCATTTATTTATAAGTACACACTATTCCATTGTTTCCTGAAGGTAGGCCCACAGCAGATTATATTAACAAGGCATGAGATAAAGAAATATGATATACAGATATGGGGGGAGCTCACAGCTCCTGCAGTCCCAGCCTCTCCCAGCAGGAGGCGCTGTAGGGAATGGTGCAGGAGCACTGGGTATGGGGGGAGCTCACAGCTCCTGCAGTCCCAGCCTCTCCAGCAGGAGGCGCGGTAGGGAATGATGCAGGAGCACTGGGTAATGGAGTCACAGCTCCTGCAGTCCCAGGCCTCTCCCAGCAGGAGGCGCTGTAGGGAATGGTGCAGGAGCACTGGGTATGGGGGGAGCTCACAGCTCCTGCAGTCCCAGCCTCTCCCAGCAGGAGGCGCTGTAGGGCATGATGCAGGAGCACTGGGTAATGGAGTCACAGCTCCTGCAGTCCCAGCCTCTCCCAGCAGGAGGCGCTGTAGGGAATGATGCAGGAGCACTGGGTATGGGGGGGAGTCACAGCTCCTGCAGTCCCAGCCTCTCCAGCAGGAGGCGCTGTAGGGAATGATGCAGGAGCACTGGGTATGGGGGGAGTCACAGCTCCTGCAGTCCCAGCCTCTCCCAGCAGGAGGCGCTGTAAGGAATGATGCAGGAGCACTGGGTGTAGGGGGAGTCACAGCTCCTGCAGTCCCAGCCTCTCCCAGCAGGAGGCGCTGTAGGAAATAGTGCAGGAGCACTGAGTATGGGGGAGTCACAGCTCCTGCAGTCCCAGCCTCTCCCAGCAGGAGGTGCTGTAGGGAATGGTGCAGGAGCACTGGGTATGGGGGAGCTCACAGCTCCTGCAGTCCCAGCCTCTCCCAGCAGGAGGCGCTGTAGGGAATAGTGCAGGAGCCACTGGGTATGGGGGAGCTCACAGCTCCTGCAGTCCCAGCCTCTCCCAGCAGGAGGTGCTGTAGGGAATGTGCAGGAGCACTGGGTATGGGGGAGTCACAGCTCCTGCAGTCCCAGCTCTCCCAGCAGGAGGTGCTGTAGGGAATGGTGCAGGAGCACTGGGTATGGGGAGCTCACAGCTCCTGCAGTCCCAGCCTCTTCCCAGCAGGAGGTGCTGTAGGGAATGGTGCAGGAGCACTGGGTATGGGGGAGTCACAGCTCCTGCAGTCCCAGCCTCTCCCAGCAGGAGGCGCTGTAGGGAATGATGCAGGAGCACTGGGTAATGGAGTCACAGCTCCTGCAGTCCCAGCCTCTCCCAGCAGGAGGCGCTGTAGGGAATGATGCAGGAGCACTGGGTATGGGGGGAGTCACAGCTCCTGCAGTCCCAGCCTCTCCCAGCAGGAGGCACTGTAAGGAATGATGCAGGAGCACTGGGTGTAGGGGGAGTCACAGCTCCTGCAGTCCCAGCCTCTCCCAGCAGGAGGCGCTGTAGGGAATAGTGCAGGAGCACTGAGTATGGGGGAGTCACAGCTCCTGCAGTCCCAGCCTCTCCCAGCAGGAGGCGCTGTAGGGAATGGTGCAGGAGCACTGGGTATGGGGGAGCTCACAGCTCCTGCAGTCCCAGCCTCTCCCAGCAGGAGGTGCTGTAGGGAATGGTGCAGGAGCACTGGGTATGGGGGAGTCACAGCTCCTGCAGTCCCAGCCTCTCCCAGCAGGAGGCGCTGTAGGGAATGGTGCAGGAGCACTGGGTATGGGGGTCACAGCTCCTGCAGTCCCAGCCTCTCCCAGCAGGAGGCGCTGTAGGGAATGATGCAGGAGCACTGGGTATGGGGGGAGTCACAGCTCCTGCAGTCCCAGCCTCTCCCAGCAGGAGGCGCTGTAGGGAATGGTGCAGGAGCACTGGGTATGGGGGAAGTCACAGCTCCTGCAGTCCCAGCCTCTCCCAGCAGGAGGCGCTGTAGGGAATAGTGCAGGAGCACTGGGTATGGGGGAGTCACAGCTCCTGCAGTCCCAGCCTCTCCCAGCAGGATGCGCTGTAGGGAATAGTGCAGGAGCGTTGCGGGTTTATTTTCATATTCCACATTTTCGTAATAAGGCTCTGTCCCCGCACCTCTCTTCTTACTCCTGCTCGTCACCTGCCTGAGGGGGCACCACTCCTCTTGGTTAAGGCAGCTCCACCCCACAGCAAAGGAGTGCAGAGTTTAGAAAGTGCTCAGGAGGGGACTCGGGCTGTATCCAGGACGTGTTCTGCCCACCCTGGGGGTTAATAAAGGGGGCAGAGACTGGAGGGGGCCTCAGTTTCCGGATCTGCCCTCGCGTTGAAGGCAGGTGTCAGCTGCCGCTCCACCCTCTCCTGCAAGACCGGTTCTTCCAGGACCCCAGCATTTCCCCACATTCCAGGGCTTCCCCGGAGCCTGTCAGGCTGAATGCAAACAGGAGCTCTCTCCCCCCTCTCTGCCTTTTCACGTCTCCCCTGAGCCTGTCAGGCTGAATGCAAACAGGAGCTCTCTCCCCCTCTCTGCCTTTTCACGTCTCCCCGGAGCTGTCAGGCTGAATGCAAACAGGAGCTCTCTCCCCCTCTCTGGCCTTTTCACGTCTCCCCTGAGCCTGTCAGACTGAATGCAAGGCAGGAGCTCTCTCCCTCTCTCTGGCTTTTCACGTCTCCCCGGAGCCTGTCAGACTGAATGCAAGCAGGAGCTCTCTCCCCCTCTCTGCCTTTTCACGTCTCCCCGGAGCCTGTCAGACTGAATGCAAGCAGGAGCTCTCTCCCTCTCTCTGCCTTTTCACGTCTCCCCCGGAGCCTGTCAGGCTGAATGCAAACAGGAGCTCTCTCCCCCTCTCTGCCTTTTCACGTCTCCCCGGAGCCTGTCAGGCTGAATGCAAACAGGAGCTCTTCTCCTCTCTCTCTGCCTTTTCACGTCTCCCCAGAGCCTGTCAGGCTGAATGCAAACAGGAGCTCTCTCCCCCTCTCTGCCTTTTCACGTCTCCCCGGAGCCTGTCAGGCTGAATGCAAACAGGAAGCTCTTCTCCCCCTCTCTGCCTTTTCACGTCTCCCCTGAGCCTGTCAGACTGAATGCAAGCAGGAGCTCTCTCCCCCTCTCTGCCTTTTCACGTCTCCAGTGCCGTCTGCACCCCCCCGAGTCAACCGTGGGGGATCGGCGGGTGTTCTGCAATCAAGGCCCTGCCCCAGGGAGTGAAGGCTGGACCGAGACCCCCGAACTCGGCGCGCCCCGGTTCTAATCCCCGGCTCTGTCCTCACGTCCTCTCTGCCAGTGCAGCAAGCAGTCCCTGCTCACAGCAGCCTTTTCTTCCCTTTTTAAGGACGTCCCCGGCTTGCCCGTTGGAGTAAGGGTATTAATGCTCCCACCCCTGCACCTGCATCTGCCAGGCTCGGTTGGGCGGTCGTCCCCCTCCCTCCCGGGTTCCTCACGGAGACTTTTCGGCCAGCAGCTGCTGGCAGGGCTCCTCTCTCTGCAATGCAGCCCTTCCCTTCCTCTCCGCCACTCGCCCTCCAGCCCAGCATTGCACAAGCACAGGCTCAATACAAACTGCAAGAGGTTCGCCCCCTCTCCAGGAGGCAGGGAGGGTGAGGAGGGTGAGAGGAGGACTCCAGTACAGGAGCAACCTAGGAAATATTTCCAGACAGAGCGGGCGGGAGGGGGTGAGGGACAGGGGCTGAATTCAGCTCAGAGAGTGGAAGGGCAGACTGGATGAGCCAGTGTTTCGGGTTTTTCTATGACTGGGAAGGGGAGCACACAGCCCCTCGATTATCTTCACTCTGCAGCCGGCAGGACGGCCCACGAGCACCCCCGGCTACATTCATGAGAATTAACCGCTTTTTAATCAGCAAGGGGGGCTTGAACCCTCTCCGGCAAGCTGGAGGGGAGGAGGGCGGGGAAAAGAAAAAGCAAGAGCCAGATCCCTACACTATCCGACTCTCACTTTTCTGCACCTGTACTGCCCTCTCCCCACCCAACACCCACCCGCACTTCCATTTTCCAAAGCCAACCCTGGAAACTAACAAGTCCCAAGAGGCAGTGCGGCTCGGAACCAGGCCTGGCCGAGCCTAGCCCCGCCCCCTGGGCTGAATTAGCGAGAAGAGGGGAGATGGCGGCACCTGCCGGACGCAGCAGGTAAAGGCGCCCTGCAGCCTCTGGCAGCAGAGGACCCACCGCACGTCCCTCTGTCCTGGAGTAAAGTTCGTGTTAGCTGCTGCCGGAGGAGGTGAGGCCCCGTCCCAGAGCTTCCCTGGAACCGCTCCTTCTCTTTACAGCAGACGGCCGGCCGCACTCCCTGATCCAGCACCTGCATGGGATCTCCCGGGCCAGGAGCCCAGGCCAGGCTCGAGGCCCCTTCTATTCCCCGCCTGTGGGAGTCAAGCACAGCCAGGAGTCCACGTCAGCAACAGAAACAGACAGCGGGGACCCCCATACCCTCTCAAGCCCCCCCCCCTGCTCCTTAGCTAACCATGGGGGGTTCTCTCCCTCACCACCTTCTCTCTTCACTGCAGCAGGAGGGGGATAAGGCAGGGGATCCCTCCTCCTCCTCCCCCACTCGTTCCCTGCTTCCTCAGCCAAGGTGCCCCAGGGGCTTTCTTCCCACAGCAAAAAAAAAGAAGAAGGCTAAAGCGGGGATTGTGAGAACATTTTATTTCCTGCTCCCCTGGGGTCGCAGGTGTAGGAAGTGTTAAAAGCAGTGCCTGGGGAACGTATAAAATAAAACAAAAAACGAGTGAGCGCTCCGCCAGCAGGAGGAGCCAGGCGAGGAGTCCGGCAGCCGCTTTCCAGACGGGACTCGGGTCGGGCTCCGCACTTTCGCAGGGGACGGCTCCCACCTTATGCACCGCAGCTCCAGTCCCAGCCTCGGCCCCCCCCAGACCCCAGCGCGTCCAGGAGCGGAGTCCAGCACTGGAGGAGGAGGAGGAGGAGCGACGCTGCCCAGCTGAGGAGACAGCACAGAAGTTAAAAATACATTTTTACAACTCAAACATCCCAAGCCGGGCGGACGTTGCTGGAGGCCCAGCCGCTGGTGAACCGGGAGGAGCCGAAGCGCGACGCTGCCTGGGCCCCATGGCCTGGACAAGGTCAGAGGGCAGGCGCCGACGCTCAGGCCTACAGGGCCCGGAGGTGCAGGGCGGCGCAGCACAGGTTGAAGCCGGTGGCCAGCACGCAGACCAGGTTACAGAGGGAGGAGAGGCCGTGATAGCGGTAGAACTTCTGCCTGACGGCCCTGTACTTGGCGTCCTTCCCGCAGCCGCTGGTATTCCTCCCGGCGGGCCTGCAACCCCACCTCCATGCCCAGCCCGTGCTCCTTCTCTATCTCCTGCATCCGCAGCATCGTCCTGGAGGTGGTGGGGGAGAACCAGCGGGCATTGACTGCCGCCAGGACCATGCAGAGGAAAAAGAGAGAAATCTGGAGAGGAGAGCGAGAGAGAGGAAAAACAAA